>NW_019384869.1:898035-908144 GCF_000671375.1 Centruroides sculpturatus
GTATAGCTATAATTTAATTAGAATTAAAAATATTTATTTAAAAATTAATTTATTAGAAACTTTAAAAGAGTTGAATGAAAATTATATCGATCCAAAAAAATAACATTCTTTTTTTTTATAGCAAACCCCGCCCCATAAAACAAAATGGGCTTGGTCGATTTTAAGCTCCTCCTCTTTCTCTGGCGCAAAAGGGAAAATAAAAAAAAATAAAAAAAAACAATAATCCCTCTCAATAACGTTACCATGACAACAATTCTTTTCTCAAAGATCGTCTCGCCTTCCCTCTACGCCTCATTACTTTTATTTTCAGTCTGTTTTCTCGAATATGATTGTTCCAGTTGATTCCTGAACGGAATTTATGTACTGACTCATCTTCACGGAAATCCTACTGGAATTTCCGTTTATAAGTTAAAAGAACCGTAATATTTTTATATATTTTTTTATATTTTTTCAACGTATTGATTTATTATTCCACTTTATTACTTCGCTAAATTTAATGTTTCAATAAATTCTAATTAAAAAATTATACCGTTTTTCGATGTTCGTTATTCCGAATTATATCTGAATTTTTTGTAATTTAAATAATTAATTCACATTAAGTAATGTTTTTATTAATTAATTAATTAGTTTAAAAATATAAATTCTTTTATTACAAAGTAAAATCGTTAAATAAAACGTTCAAACATGGCGGCTCATTGCAAACAAATTCTTCGATTTAAATACATATTTTGATGATTTTTATACTAAATTTTTTTTTATTATTATTTAATAATTATATAATTTACTTCGAAATTAACTATAATTCTTCTTAATCCTTAAAAAACTATAAGATATTCTGTAGACAAAGCAAAGAAGAAAGTAACTTACCTGTATCATTCGTAAGTCATGCAGTCTTGCCGAACTTCTAGAATAAACCATAAAAAATAAATTATATTACTTAGTTTAAAAAAATATATTTAATAATTATTATTTAAAAAGCGTAAAAAAATATATATATATATAATTTCTTCGAATTACACGTTATCTCGTGACAACATACGTGTAATAAACTAATGCATTACTTACAATACCCCCTGCAATCAAACGATGGAGCAGATGAGNTTCTTGCAGTGAAATCTTTTTTTTTATTTTTATTTTTTTATTTTTTGTTTAGAAGTGTGTCTTACACGTCTAACTCGCAAAATTTTTATATACATCTCGCGGGTGTAGTTATTTTCTGTTCTAGCAAAGGTTTAATGTGATTGTGTGTTTTATATAGTTGGGGTTACTCTTTTCCGTTCTTCCTTCGGGGTTTTCTACTCGAATGGACTTCTTTATTGATGCCATTCCGTTTAAGAATTATTGAGCTATATATATACTTCTTTTATTTTTTATTTATTTATATATATATATATATTTTTTTCTTTTTAATTTNTCGTTTATCCTTAAATTTTATATTTAATTTATTAGAAATTTGATCGATATTAATAAAAAAATATATTAAATTTTTAATTTAAATATATTTATTTATTTTTATAACACAATTTTATACTTTAAAAATGAATTTTTATAATGAATACACGCTCGAAATTGTATAGAAAAGTATATACTTTAGGCCGATATCTATAAGAGAACTATGTTAAAAATAATCAAATAAAGATGTTTATCAAAAGTTTTCAGCGGAGTTAAATCAATAAGAGAACATTCGATCATCATTTCAAAGAGAAATGACTCGTACCTTGTGGCTGCAGGAACTTTTAACAAATAAGCAAGGTATAGTTAAAAGAAACCCGGTTAGTTGTCAAATGGTGTGCTAAACTTACAAGTGCCATGTGTAATTGAGTCCATCGTTAGGTCAAAATTTCCCTTAAGGGGATAGTTAAGAAAGGTTGCCCCCCAATACCTCTATCTACATTGTTCCCTGGACTCATCCATCACAAAGCAGCAGGTGGGCCGATACTCAGTAGACTTTTACTGACTTCCCTTATTGAAGTGGGTCGCCGTCTTGGCTGTTTTCGTAAAAAGTTTCAATCCTATACGCTTCCAGCCAAATTTTTCACTTTCTTATAAATTCAAGACCTTCTAAACTTACATTTTACAATGGAATTTTCTTCTTTTCTAACACGCAACAACCCTTAAAAAACTGCAAAATTAACCAGAAAAATAACCAAATTATCAATTTACATAAGCCAAATTTCCAAAATTATTCTTTAGTACATTTTTTTTTTTAAATTAGTAAACGTTATAAATTTTAATATTTTAAGCTTAAAAACTGTGTATAAATTATTAATGCTCTAAAGGGGACTTAATAAATAATTTTAAAATTTATTTATAGAAGAAGATTTAATTTAAAATTATGATAAAAATTAATTTCTCAGGTGATAAGTACCTCTCGATGGTTCTTTACCTCTGGGCTAATGCTTCGTGTTAATCAACCAAAGTGCTAGAAATCGTAATGATGATTATGCCATATTACACTGAAGCTATAGCGTATGTCCCAAGCGTCTCATTGGCTGGTTGTCATGGTAACCATTACCTAGACGGGAGCTAAGACATTTACATCATTTTGGTGGAGATAAAGGTCGATTAATGGTCCTAAAGGAACCGATAACAATGCGCCGTCAATTACGAGGCACTTATACAAAAGCAAGGCTTTTATTTCATTTAATTCTTAATTTGTTTTGACGAAAATTTGGCAAGTCACGTGCCCATCACTTCCGGTTCGACGTGCGCTTCCTCTGGGGAACGGAGATTTATGGGAAAGCTAGGGGTGAACGAAGTCAAGTGCCGCGTACCACCCTTGTTGCACTGGAGTCTTGTTTCACGCAAAGTTTGTCTTTTCTCCGTGACCTATGAACTATAGTGTCTGGTATTTCTCACTGGACACAGGTGTCCGACTTTATTTATATCTAGAACTGGCCTGTTGTGAGAAAAATTAGAAGTTTTCTGATAACCACGCCATTGAGAAATGTCTGTGTTTGTGTTTTGATCTAATGGAGTGTTTCGTTATAGTGAAGGTTAATATGTTAGATTAGTGATTGAGATTAATTTTTATTTCCTTAAAATTAATCTAATTAAAAGTAGAATTAGAAGAAATATTAATAACACAAAGAATAAGTAGTATGTGGGAACAGAAGAATCTTCTCTTCAGTATTTTCTTATAGCTTAGAGGAGTAGAATGATTTCTAGAAGTATAGGAGATTTTTAAATAAAATTAATATAGAAGAGCCTTTTACAGATTATATTTGATATAAGATAAATGACATGTTTTTGTTTCTAATAATTTATTTACTTTTCAATTATAAAATGGTGGTTAAATTTATATAAAATGAAGTCAAGAATCGAATCACTTAACTGAAATCCGCATTAAACTAGCGAACTTCATACGGTAAAATAATAGTAATAATTAATGCTAAAACTTTTTTTTATATTTTTTAAAACAGTTCTCGAGTTATTTATATTAAAATTTATTCATTTTCTTCTATTATTTTAAATATAAAACGATTTAATTAACGAATCAAGCGAACGATCTTTGCATTCGATACGCTTTTAATAATAAAAGAAAAGCGTAGAAATTTAGAATATTACGTTGATTAATATCGTTTTATTACTAAGAATTTCATGAAAAAACAATTTCATTTCTAACAGTTAAGCAATTACGTAGATTTCTGATACTTCTAGGAAATAGTACGTACGAGGAACATAGTTCAATGAATCGTTTTTCATCATATATGACAGCCTTATTTTATCCAGGTCGAATAAACGCATTTTAGTCACGACCAATTGTTGCTAATATCCCACGATGATAACTATAATCATAGTATTGAATAACCCAGCCAGGTGTTGCTAATCAATCATAGAACATAGGCATAGGTTTTTCGTAATTCCGAAATAACTAACAACATCGATATTAAAGGGAGAGAAGGGAGGGGAGAAAAAAAACGGGTTCATTTTTCAACAACTGACGAGTATATAATATCCGCTGTGTTAGTGTCACTTCCGGTGTCGCTGAAATCTCCCAATCCATTATCCTCGTCAGGCCAACGACGTCAGACACGATGCCACCCATGGGAAGAAGGCAAGCGAACCAGATCCTAATTCATCATATCACAGCAACAAAAGCATCGTCCATTGTATGTTATGTGTAGAAGTAAACGAGAAATCGGTAACAAATATCTCCCCCCATTCAATTATATAGATACCATCATTATAATCGAGTGTGGACTTTTTTTTTTTTTGATAAACGTCGACGCCCCTTCAAGGTAGAAAAGTGATTCCTGTGACTTTTAATTATTGTTTTTCTTTTTGTTGCTCATACATCACCGCTTCTGCATTAGTCGAATGGAAGTCTGTCACACTCCAGAAACAAGAACAATAGTTTCGTTATGAAAAAACCTACCAACTCATTCATAATCGTAAATTAATATGAGATGTTGGACAAGTGTTTGGGGGGTTTCTAAGGGGGACATCCGGATCTATTCGGTGTCTAATGTTTCATATATGTCTATTGATGATGATGCTCTTTCTTATCTCAATCGTTTCGCTAGGAAGTACTGCTTCTATATACAAATATTTCACTGTTTGAGCAACGTAATAGCCCTCATAGGTTATTAATAGTCGCAACAAGTCATTAATTTCATCATTTTGATTTAAATAAAAATAACAATTCATCTATTTAAGTGTTCGTTTATCCTTAAATTTTATATTTAATTTATTAGAAATTTGATCGATATTAATAAAAAAATATATTAAATTTTTAATTTAAATATATTTATTTATTTTTATAACACAATTTTATACTTTAAAAATGAATTTTTATAATGAATACACGCTCGAAATTGTATAGAAAAGTATATACTTTAGGCCGATATCTATAAGAGAACTATGTTAAAAATAATCAAATAAAGATGTTTATCAAAAGTTTTCAGCGGAGTTAAATCAATAAGAGAACATTCGATCATCATTTCAAAGAGAAATGACTCGTACCTTGTGGCTGCAGGAACTTTTAACAAATAAGCAAGGTATAGTTAAAAGAAACCCGGTTAGTTGTCAAATGGTGTGCTAAACTTACAAGTGCCATGTGTAATTGAGTCCATCGTTAGGTCAAAATTTCCCTTAAGGGGATAGTTAAGAAAGGTTGCCCCCCAATACCTCTATCTACATTGTTCCCTGGACTCATCCATCACAAAGCAGCAGGTGGGCCGATACTCAGTAGACTTTTACTGACTTCCCTTATTGAAGTGGGTCGCCGTCTTGGCTGTTTTCGTAAAAAGTTTCAATCCTATACGCTTCCAGCCAAATTTTTCACTTTCTTATAAATTCAAGACCTTCTAAACTTACATTTTACAATGGAATTTTCTTCTTTTCTAACACGCAACAACCCTTAAAAAACTGCAAAATTAACCAGAAAAATAACCAAATTATCAATTTACATAAGCCAAATTTCCAAAATTATTCTTTAGTACATTTTTTTTTTTAAATTAGTAAACGTTATAAATTTTAATATTTTAAGCTTAAAAACTGTGTATAAATTATTAATGCTCTAAAGGGGACTTAATAAATAATTTTAAAATTTATTTATAGAAGAAGATTTAATTTAAAATTATGATAAAAAGGTGGTTAATTAAATTCGATACTAGTCTAGGGTAGGGAAAAAAAAACTTTTTACAATTGTGGGCTTATAAAATTGCTGCTATCAAATGAGTTGTTCATGAGCTGTAAGTGGTAAATTTTCCACTCTTAGCTTGAAGGGTTTTCTATCAAATCCATCACACTAGCAATTAATGAGAACGATGATAGAAAAAAATTTGCGGTTCCTCGCTCCCATTTTGGGAGGCGACTCCCATCCATCAAATGAAAACCACTCGGAACAGCAGCGATTATGGAACTCCACCTGGGGAAATGGCCGGAAGTATATTCCCTTAGGCACTAACAAAACTGTGAATCATAACCACCAAATAACATGCTTCTGTTATGTCACCTGCAATCATTTAAAAATATTATATATATATATTTAATTTTAGAATTATTCATTTCTTTTGTGAGAGGATTTGAGGATGTTGATAGATACGATAGTTTAATTATTACATCTTTAATATTCAAATGGGAGTACGCGTGCTACTGATGGTATTCGAAAGAATTTCTCATCGCTAAAGCAAGGAAATTTCCTAAAATGTTTAATTTTACTTCAAAATTAAAAATTATTACGCGTAACATTGTAAATTTAGTCCTACATCCTAATTCATATAGTAAATTCTTGATGTACTGTATGAATTAGGTTACAGGATGATAATGGAAAAATCCTTACATATTAGGCTATTTTGGCTTGAATCTATTATAGTTAATTGTATAAAATTAATATTATTACTTAATGTAACTTAAATATCAAAATATTTAAGTAAAATTATACGAATATAAAGTTGGTTTTCTAATTATTTTTATCTGAAATTCTTAATATAGGGATGTTCTTGCATATCTTTAGTTATATAGAAAATAAGTTGGCCTATAGGAAATTTCGAGTGTAAGAATCTAAAAAAAAACATGTAAAAAATGCAGAATATATTTGTGTTTTTAATAAAGTTTAATACTTTTTTTATAAGCAATAACAGAAGAGTAATTAAATAGGCTAGCACCATCCTTGTTGCTGCATATTTACTTGCATTATGAAGTGGGTCTTCAATATTTAATGAAATTTTAATCAATTTTATTCATATAAATGTCAAAAAATGTATTTATTTGTTGAATTTTCTACAATTAATTCCATTACTTTTGAGTAGAATCCAAGAAAATTATCAATATATTTTGAAGAATGACAGCTTTACTGATATAACTATTTATTTGAAAAACTACTGTTTTTAGTAAAGAAAATAAGTAAAAGAAAACAAAAATCGGTTAGTCAATGACTTTGTTGACAGACCCAATATGCAGCTGCCAAGAACCGAAATGCCGCAGATACTATGTAAAGTGAGCGAGAAGGAGTTTGTATCGATGTCAAGTGGCTGGTAAAAGGCCTCTAAGATGTGTTCTTCGTGTGACAAACTGCAAAGATAGGTGTATGTTTACGTTACTATATCCGAGACCTACTTTGATCGATTGGTTAAGAAGAAGTTTTGAAAGAAAAAAGGGCGCTAGCCATCTGGCGAGCGTCTTGTGCCTCCTTTTTTTTTTAAACCCCACATTGCCCTTCTATAAGGATATACAGAAATGTAGTTCTTTAGACACGTGTGTTAATGGTTATAAGTGAATAATTGGTGTGTCTACAAGCCTCTCCTTAAGGGAATATCAGGAAATGGGATTACAAAAACTCATTGAATTTATTTCCTGATTATCTTTTATGTTAGTCTACTTAATCAGTTGTTTCTTTTAGTTAGCTAGATCGTAAATATTAGTCTTTAAACAAAAATTTCGTATTATATATGGCCTGTTCAATATGCAAAACTGCAGCAAACGGGCTCGTACTTTCTAAGTTAAGTATTTAAACGATTAAAGAAGTTAAATTTAATGACTAAACATGGTTAATTTAATTAATTTTAATACATAAAAACAAATTTTAAGCCTTCTTTTTTATATATTTATTATTGCAAACACGAATTTTCCAACTCTAAATTGTGATGGAGTGGAAGGGAGGAAGGAATGTTGTTTAATTCGATTTTTATTCTGCTAAAATTTATCTCCAGACCTATAATTATTCAAATATACAATTTAGAAAGGTTTATAAATGATTTTTATATCTAAAAAATAAAAAAGAAAATAACTATAAATTTTTCGAATTTTATATGTATAAAAAACCACTGAAGCACGACTTACCTTTAATAGATGTATCTGATGTGTGTAATTGCTGATGACAAGTAAAATAACTCTAATTTCTTCAATTAAAAGACAAGCATCCGCTAATGGAAGAATCAAAACTTGAATATCGTGACTAAAGATGTCACGATATTCACGATATTCATAGGTTGAAGATTCTTTTAGATTAATTTAAGGTCAATCTGTTAAGTGAGATGCTTCGAAAGGTTAAGAAAGGTTAAACCAATTACACGTCAAGAATATTAATCAAATATAGGACACTTTTATCAATTCTATGTAATTTATTGATGTTGATAAATTTATTTTCGTTTAATTTCCATCAAAATTAAATATATGATCCCTCGCTCTCGATTATAATTAAATTGTGTAGTTAACGATGGAATATGAATATTAATTTTAGATTGGTTATAAAAGTTTTATCGTTTTATTCTTAAGTACTAAAGATTATTTAATTTAAATTTAAATTTAATGATGATTTTATATTTTAAAAAAACTATAATTTTTTTCTATATTTTATAAGAAACAATTCGAATTTCTTGATGCTTTAACGAAATAAAAATTGCTTCATATTCGTTATAAATATTAAAAAAGTCATGATAATTTCATCGAATAAGAAGCAATTTTCATTATTACAAAGCAAATTTATTCAAAATTTAACAGAGAAGTCAAAATTGTTACAACAATATGAATTTAGAACAATATAAATTTCACAGAAAGCTGCATTTTTAGAATACTCTTGACATTTTTGGGGAAAAATACAATCTACCCAAAACACCAACAGACATTGTTAAGCTGGATTTTCAACGAGCTGTCGTCACACCATCATATTGTATACGTATTCGACTTCGTAGTTACTTTAGCTGTTGTTTACGTATCGTAACTAGTCAACAGTCCAACAGAGATTAGTTAAGCGGTTTCCTTTCAAACAAACACACAATACCGGGGGGAAGGTTAGAATGTTTGTTTTATTCGTTTCAACTTTAAGAACATGTTGAAAAAAAGAACAGAAACGATTTGCTGAAGTACATCATCAGTTACTGAAGAGTGACAGGTGTAAATGGAAGCCGAGTCGACTGCTGTTAACGGCGCCAAGTGGCAAGAAAACATACTATTGAAGTTGATTGGTGAACTGTGATGATTGGACCACTCTCTATTCTGTTAAGTGCACCGGACGAGAGTCGATAACTCTGTCTATGTTTATATACATCCCATCTACAGTTTATACTCGCATGTGCTGGTTTTTGTGAATGCTCTTTCTAAATTAAGACACGTACTTTTCTTCAGTAAAATAAAGGAAAATAACGTATTATTTCCTCAATTTAAATTATCAAATTTATCTTCTGATTATACTTTTTTTCCTGATTGTAAGCATAGGCCTAAGATATAAAAATTGTGCTATTAAAATATGGTCTTCTTTTATGAGCAAATAATTTAATTATAATTAAATCTAAGAGTTTATTTATTCTTTTTACTATTTATATTTATTTTTATATATATTTAAGTCAAAAGAACTTATTTAAAGTTGATTGAAATAGCCATTTTCGTTAAAAATTCATCTCATCCATTATAACTACTACTAAATTTTATTCGTATTCTTGTATCATCCGAATTCAATTTTACATTAAAATTATGGATATAACTGCAAATTTTATACTCTAATTACTATAAAACAATAATTAACATACATTAAATTCTATAATAAAGTGCACAGTTAATACTAATTCAGAAGAAATGACAAAGAATTAATTACCAAAAAAAAAAACAAAAAATAAAAAGCTTCGTGTTCTGGATCATTTCAGAAGACAAATTAAAAAATAAAAATAAATGAAATCAGATACTTTGTTTTAATAAGTAGATAAAACCGAATAAATGATACTATTCAATTAAATTTAATTACAATTAATCCATAAAAGCATCAAGGTTTTACAGGTTTTAACTATCAAAATATCGTAAATTTCTTAATTATAATAAGGGATATTGTTAATTTTTAAAAAGAAGTATAAAATTTTAAATTATATATCTTCAAAATTACGTAATTTTAAGATTTTTAAACCCATTTTAAAGTCTAAATCCATATAAATTATCTAACGATCCAATTATAAGTTAATGAACGTATAAGTTCTTACTTGCTTAAATTAATAAATTTTAAATATTTTAAGAAAATTAAATTTTTAGTAAATTGTTTCCTTTTGCTTAATTTTATTCAAATTTCATTAAATTTTACGAATTTATTAAATTAAATAGAGTTATTTTAATAGGTTTTTAGAGTCGCAACATAAATTTATAACCTGAATATTAATAAATGAATATTGTAAACATTAATT
>NW_019384869.1:908377-953237 GCF_000671375.1 Centruroides sculpturatus
TATATAGATTTTTATAATATTTAATAAATATATATTTTTTCTAAATTATATAAAGGCATATTTAATATAAACTTTTAAGATATTTGAGTAAGAAATAATATTAAAGTTAGGAAATAAAAATGAAAATAAATTTAATTTCTAGATTTAAAATGTCATCTGAACAAATCGTCGACGAGTAGAAAAATTCTGCGAAGTAATAATCACAGGGATGAAGGTGGTTCCAACTGTCAAATAGAACCGCCCTGGGCTCTTGTATGACGTCACCACGCCCATTGTTTGACTTAACCTATCATCTGGTTTCTTCAAACCGCCTTCTGTTCAAAGATCGAAAGAAGACGGATCAGGAACTTAATTGGATTTTTTCTTGTTTTCTTTCAACTAAATTGAGACAGAAAATTTTCTGATCATCAAATAAACTCTCACGTTGATAACGTTTCAATATATATATAACACTACATAAGTTATTGTTTTTTTTTTGTTATACTTTTAAAATTTATGTATTGGCTATTTTTATCATGGATTTTTCTAAGAAAATAAGAAAAATTGACGTGAAAATAATATATTTTTAGGCAATTTTTTTCTTATATTTTAAAATTATTGCGTGAAAAAAAAATTCAAAATTTTATATAATTTTAATTGTTTTTATATAAATTAATACCTAAATTAAATTAATTCATGTTCCTGATATACAGTATATTCGTGTTACTAATGTAACTACACATTTTTATACTCTTAATATGTATTTATTGATTCTCCTGATTAGATTTATGCTGCTAATGCGTGTATATAGGCTATATATATATTCATATTTCTGATATGTTTGTATATCTATACTTCTGGCTGTATTTATGTAGATTCGTTATAAGAACTCTACTTTAGAACTAAATTTAATTAGTAACAAATATTTTTTTTCTAACAGTAGAATGTATAGCGTATTGAAGGAAATTGTTTTGGCCCTATCCATTCTCTTGTGCCAGTTTGGAGATTACTGTTAAATGCCAGGATTACAGTGACCGCTTCTTCGAGTAAACAATGTCAAACGGAATCCAGTTACAAAGATGCGAAAATCGAATACTACCGGGTGGTCCTGCTTTGGTAAAATGAAGTTTGTTTTGATATTTCGTGACTTTACTCCACCGACTCGTGTCATTCCCTCTGACACTATACTGAAATTCTTTATATCCTGACAACGAATTCGTGTAGAGAAATGTTACAGTCTCGTCAATTTATATGGGAGTTTTTAAATTTAAATTTAAATTTATAGTATTTTTATAAATTTAGTAAGAAATTTGATACTTGTATATATACAGAATGACCCCAAAAGTCAGTTAACTGTTCTAAAGACTAAATTATTGTTATTCTATCAATAAATCCAGCTTACAACGAATTGACAAGCACAGGTGCATCTCTGTAACACGAAGTAGAGTGCGGTTAACTGACTTTTGGGCCTTCCTGTACGAGGTGCTTAAATATATAAATGTATCGGAAGAATGAATATACATATATCAAGGACAGGATAAATTACAAGGACGAGATAACAAATGTATCAGGGTATGAATGTACCGTGTATCGAGAATATTTAGTAATAAACTTCATTACAAATGTAACATTTTAAAACGATAAGTGTTATAGGCCTATAAGTGTATAAAGAAAGGTCGTAGATGTAGGAAACGACGTGAAAAGCAATGCAGCAAAAGTTTAGACAAATCTACGTACATTTGTCAATATAACATGAAAGAGATTTGTACGCTGTCGTAGTTTTAGTAACTGCCGCTGGAGGCGCTGGTGACAGCTGTCAGGTGGCGCTGCAGATTTACAGCGGTCAAGGTTACGCAAGCTGACAAGTCTAGTATCACGAGGTGATGGTTAACGAGGAAAAGATCTAGTTGCTATGGCGATAGGTACTAAACCTGTCTCGGAGATTAGGGTGGAGTTTATAGCTGCCGGGCTAAAACCAGCTGGAAGTCAACATAGGTTTATGTCCCTTTTTTTTCCATCTGATTTTCAGGAGTTAACTTCACTCTCGTTTTAAAAAATTCAAATATTTTATGTTATACAATATCAACGATAAGTACCAATTTAAGTCTACATGTTACTATTGATGATGCGGATCTTGAAAGACTAGTTTCGAGTTGAATGTTTTAACTTAAATCTTTAAAAATATTAATTAAATATTCTTTATTATTGTCATTTTATTGGTTTTAATTGACTAGATTTTATTATATTATCACTATATTTTGGAAAATTAATTTTTAAAATTTGTCTGTAATTTTGTTGAATTTCTGCTAAAAAAAATCATCTAAAAATGAGAAAATAATAAAATATTCTTTAAAAATTAACTAATAAAGAATATTTTGAATAAGATCTCTCAATAAATCTTAAAATTTGGGGTTATTTAATTTAATATTTTTATAGGAAAAAAAAAGTGTGTATATCTTAACTAAATTTTTCTCTATTCAACTTTTAATTACACAGTTTTCGTTAATTTAAATCTAAAAATTGTAATTTATACAAATAAATAATTTAAATAAATTCTAAAAATTTTGTATTTTATTCAGTTTATTTATATTTTTAATTAATTCTTTTACAAATCGACATTAAAAAAAAAAAACATTTCATCTTTAATCGTTTCGATCTAAAACTAAATTTTAAATTAATTAATTATTGTATTAAATTGTTTTAATTAATATATAACTTGACTTTATACTTGAAAGAATAAAATTAAATAGTAATTTAATATTTAAAATGAAAAACAGAAATAAAAAATTCAGCACGAAATTTCATTCCAAAAATGAACACGCGAAAAACAGAAGTGCAACTCCTGCCGTGACGTAAGACGTAATATGTCTCTTAAATGTCGTCATGAATCAAGTTGGGAAACGCCTTGTCACTCTGCAGGAGCGATCATTCCCCGTACTTTAATGTACAGTACTCTTCTTTCTAGATCCCATTTTGAAACAAACAACCATTGAATAGTTAACTTAGATATAACTTTCTTATATCCTATCAAGAACTACAATTCATTGTTGATGTAGTCTGAAGATAGATCCCCGGAATAAAGATTTGATGTTTTTTTAAGTTCGTTAAAGTTTGAAATCTTTTCTTTGTACACCCACGGAATAAGAATTAACATTCAACATTTCTATCAGTAGAAAATGTTGTGCCATTGAATCCAATTAAGATTTTCGAGTTTGTTATCTAGTTTAATGGGACAATTTATGTTTCTTTTCGCGTACAATAGTTATGTCTTAAGTTATAAACGATGCAGTCGTATAACTTTAAATTTCTCAATTTGATTGCGATCTTGTTTAAGTCTGTAATCAATTATTAAAGAGTAATCATTCTGTAAGTAAAATTATCAGGTTTTTTTTTTCAAGATTTAAGAGGCATTAGAATTTAAGAAATTTATCGATTTATTTGCTAAAAATTTTTTAGAAATTCTAACATTAATAATTTATTTTTATAAATCTTAAATTAAACTGTATTTTTTTAATGTTTTTTTAAAGGTGAAGATGTTTTTGAACCATATTTTTAGTAAGATTTAATATGTTGCACCTATCATTCATTGATAAATACTGGTAAAGAGAGGAATGGATTACATTTTATAGATAATTTTTTAGTTCTTGCATAAGTTTAAATTGGAAAATATGCAAGAAAATAAGTATAACTTATTTTTTTTGTAAGATTTTATTAAGTTAATGTGTTTAAGAAAAGGGTACACATCATCCACTGTTAAAGAGGGTAACAAATTAAATTTTTTAAAATAGTTTTTTAGTTTTTACTAAGTCTAAACTGTAAAAAACATTAAAAAAATATCATACGAGTAAAGATAAAGATGCTTATATAGCATTTTTGGGCATATTTTTAGTAATATTTTCTTATGTTTAAGAGGAGGATAAACATCACTCATTGATAAACACCGATAAAGAGGGGAAATAAATAGAATTTTTTAGATAATTTCTTTAATGTTTATATACGTCTAGATTATATAGAAAGTATGCAAAAAGTGTCACGCGAGAGTAAGGATACCAAAAATTAGTATCCTAAACTTCAACTAACGAGCTTCAGTGAACGAAACTTATTACAGTGTTGAAGTATTCACGATCATCATAGAGTATCGTATGTTACTTCTCCTTATTTTTAAGTGGAAAAATTCAGTAAAAATAAATATTAACTGATTCTAGCTTATTAACTTAATGAGATGGTTCGTAAAGTTTTAATTTTCAAAGAAAAAGAATCAAATTTAGGACGGAATTTAACGTTTCTTCTTTAATTAAATAAACATCTTCAGCAGCTGAATGAAGTTTTTGACGTTAGATGATGAGTTTTAGAGGGAGGAAAAGAGAGAAGATAGTTGACAACTGCACAATTTGTGTCGACTGATTCAACATAAATTCATAATCGATCGTCTACAGGAGCCAAAATAAAAAAAAAATGAATAAAAATGTATAAAACTCCAGTATCAAGATATTTAGAATGAAATTGAATTGAATATTAAAGACTCCGTTCAGAAGCTAAAGGAAATAATTGAATAAAAACAATAAAATATATTGAAAAATGGAATATTTTTTAGTATTTTGTATGTAGAAATATCCAATTTTTAGAAAAATTCATCATAAAATATGATTTTTTCGAGTGGAGTTTTGAAAAATAAAATTTTTCTAACCTCTGAACAACGGCCACTGACGGGAACGTAAAAAAATGGCAGTTGTTGTCGTTTGGAGGTGGCCGTTGTTGGAAGTTCGACTGTACGAAAAAAAATGGACAGTTTATTTTTTTTTAATTTCTAGTTAAAATAATAACTTTCTAGTTGATTTTTTTTCTTTATGAAGAATTTGTGAAAATTTTTCATCAAGTAGGCCATTTTCGATAAATATCTCTTATGAGTAATGATCTAACTTAAGGAAACCGCTAATAGTTGCTATCAGATTATATAGTGATTAATCTCTGATATCACGAAGGTTTAATAAAGTGAAAATTTTATTTTAGATATTAAAACTGATTTAAAAATTAAATTAGGAAAGTAAATATTCTTCTTTAGTAAGTCATCATTAAGTTATTTTTGATTTAATCTACTTACATAAATCTTCATCTTAAAATGATATTCAATCTTAATAATGTCGTCAATGCAGGATTTTCAAACGGTGTCGAAACTAGAGAAATATTGCCATAGAAATCATTAAAATGTTACCATAGATACTATATGTAAGGCCTATTTTTTTATGGAAAATATAAAAATGCTTCCGTAGAAAGTATAGAAATTACAGAAACATTTCTATAATTTACAATCATTTGGAAATATGAAATAAGTAATTCTTCGTAAATTTATTTAATTTGAATATCTCTATTAATTTAAATAATGAATAGAATTTTATTAAAGTTAAATTTAAGAGAATTAGAAAGTTTTTCCTAACGAAAATTTTCGGCTATGTTTAATGTATAATTTAGGATATTTTATCGATAAGATGTATCCGTTTATCTAATTGGATTGATGTAGAAAACAAAATAACAACGAGTTTGATTGTTGGAAGAGTGATTGGTTTAATTGAATATCTAATTTACCAATCGTAACATTAACAATTGTTTAGTAACCACGCCTATTATTAGCTGGCTAAACCAATCATCTGAACGAATTTTTTCTGTCTTTAAAGGTTCTAGATTTTTAAAAGAATATCTTAACCAAAAAAATATTCTAAATTTTTAAAATTTTTTAAAAATATATTTAACTATTTTTTTAAATAAATAATATAAGATTTTGTAATTTTTAAAAATCTATTTTAATCTAAAAATATTATCAAAAGGCATAATAAAAAGTTAAATTTTTAAATAAAATAAATAAAATTTAAGTGAGGATTTTTATAAATTTTAAATTTATAAATGGCAAAAAANTTTTTCTAAATATTTAGCATTTTAATAGCGTTTTTTTGGTCCAGAAAATGTGAATTATTCATAATTCGATGTTATTTACCTAAAAAAAAAGCAATCTTTTAAGCTTTTATTGTAGATTTCTTAATAAATTTATAACGTTGTATTTTTTAAAAAATTATTTATTTAATCAAGAAATAATACTTTATCATTGTATTCACTTATAGAAGACAAACAAGGATATACTCGACATGAACTGTATGTATAAATATAGATATTTGGTTATGAGGTTTCTGGCTAGTGGGCTATTTTCTCAAATGCTATTTAAAACTTGGTGAAGAGATGGACGACATGTTTATCGCCAAGTTCCATTACATCGTGTGGCCACTCTTGTTGATATTATCGATGTGACGTTGGTACATAGGAAGTGATGGAAAGAGAGTGGCGTGTTGACAGATACAGTTTTAGACAGGCGGGGGTTAGATTTAGTTAAAGTAAAAACAACTTTTTAAGAATTTAAGAGGCATCATTTCTGAAAACCAACTTTCTCTCTCGCTCTCTGTTTATTTCTTTTCGTATCCCAATATACTCACGTTATCACTTAAACTATTTCCTTATTTATTTTTCATTTCGTTACTAAAGGTAGCTTTTGGTGTTGAAATTTTTGATTTTATTAACTGAAATTCGAGTTTTATTTATGTATTTACGTGTAAAGTAGGCCTATATATAAAAATACTCTTTATATTTTGGAATAATTCTTTAAATCATCCTAAAAATTTTAAATTAAATTGTTAATTATGTTATTTTTAATATGTTAAATTATAATTTTTAAGCTTAAAATTGTTCGTTTTTTAATTAAATTTTAGCTTAAAATTAGAAATTAAAGTTTTAAGTTTTATATTGAAAACTATGCTGAATTAATGCTTCAGATTCGCTAAATATTAATGTTTTTATTAATAGTATATGTTTAATGTTTAAATCATTTTACAATTTGAATTAATTTTAGTATATAAGCAAATTATTTAACGAAAATTCAACTCAGAAATGTTATCTTCAACCTGTAGATCGCGATCTCTTAATGAGACTAAATTCTTAATAATTTTATAATTTTAAATCTTGTAAAAAGAATATCTACTAATTTAAATGTTAAAATGTAGATATATGTAAATTTTTATACAAAAATCTGTACATTTTCTTTCGATTAGTCACATAAAGAAGATTAACGGTAATTTAGGTTGAGAGATAGACTCAATGATTTGAATAGTAAAACAGTTTAAACTTTGGGCCTACTTATTGATATTCTAGTTAAGTCCACTCGATGATATGTATCTAAATTATATTGAAGAATAGATATATTCTGGTTCATATGCCAAAATGGTGTCATGTCTCACGCTGATACCAAGAAATAGATTCATTCTAATCTCTTATATATACAGATCCATTCATAAATTAATACGAATAATTAAATTAAATCAGAGTTAATAACTTTAAGAATTGTTTAAACTTAAAATTTCACCATAAATTATAGAGAATTTTCTGTTTAAAATCATTAGAATTCTATTTAGAAAAGGTTAATGTAAAAAAAAAATTCATTTTTTAACGTTAAATTAAATTAATTTGTACTTTAAACCAGTTAATTCAATTTAAATTCATGTTAAATTCATTTAAATTATTAACATTTGAGATTAAAATGTAAACAATTCATTAATATTAATGAATTTTTTTACGAAAATACAACAATTTTTTTACGGTGTTTTTCAGAATTATTTGCAATTTTACGCTCCTTAATATAGTTTAAATTTACGTTAAATGCATATAAAATGCATTAATTTTAATGATTTTTAGAGAAAATACAACATTTTTTTGTGTTTTTAATAATTATTTAAATAATAATAATAATGATCACATCTATAATTTGATTGATGTAACTAGAATTATTAAGTCAGATATTTTATTATAAGTTAAGCTTACTTTAGAGAATAGGCTCTACCAAAAGAGGGTGGGGCATTAAAATAAAAAAAAATAATCGCAACAATACAGGCAACTGCCAGATTTGACGTATTGTTAATCAAGTTACTGTAAAAATCAAACATTCTAATATAAAAATTCTTTAAATATTTATTATATTATCGCTTGAATAATAGAGTTGCAGGGTGTTTTTAAGTTATACAAATGAGGCAATTGTTCACGCCCTGTTAGTGATTTACACAGCAAGTATTATCTGATTGTTTCTAACAAAAAAAGGGGGGTTTATTCGATCATGAAATGCATAAGAAATTTAAGTTAATATTATTGAATTTAAATTAAATTTTATTCATATTTTTGTGTAGAATATAGAAGATTTAAAATGTAAATTTCCATTTTTTTTGTATGTTTTTTCTAAATATTTAGCATTTTAATAGCGTTTTTTTGGTCCAGAAAATGTGAATTATTCATAATTCGATGTTATTTACCTAAAAAAAAAGCAATCTTTTAAGCTTTTATTGTAGACATTAAGCACTTATATGAATAATTTAATATGTAAACTTGATAAAAATTATAAAAAGAAGCACTTGTATATAATTTTATACAAAATTAATAACTTTAAATTTAACTTTTTAAAAAAAGGAAAGATAGAAGGGCTCTTAAACGATTTTCCCGGAACTCGAACGGGTGGAAGGTCCAGAGAGCCTTATTTTTGAAGAGGGGCAAGTTTATAAAAGTTATAAATGCCAATGATATTTGCTTTTAATAAGATAAAAAGCTTGGAGCAAAATTTTCATTAAGTCGGATTACACTCGAGATATGATCTTCTATGCTTTTCTAGCTCCCCCTTCTCCTTGACTTATTATAATCTCCAAAATATAATAGCATCATCAATGCCTCATATATAGACGTATTCTTGCCAAATTACAAACTTTTTGGTCCAGGGGATCTTGAGATATAAAGCAAAATACTGGCCAATACACCACACACAAATACGCAACACATACACAAATTTAATTTTAAAAGGTACATGTGTTAATAATTATTTAAATTTTAAATAAAAACACATGTTATACAATGTTATGACTTTCAAAATTTTCCCTATTTCCCTATATAGGTAGGTATTTACTGTATAGTTAGTATACATAAGCTTATATAGGCTATAAACAATAGGTTATACAGGGGCGAGGACGTAGAAATTTTCATTTTTTTTTTTAAATGATTTCTCTCAAATGATACCATTTTAATATCTTGATCTATTATACATTAGCATTTCTTTTGGTTTCTGTTTATTCAAAGTGACCAATGGTGTTGTAGTCTTAAATGTTCTTTGATTTTAATCTTAACAGCATTAAGTTGTCTACTTGTTTCTCCTATATAAATTCCTTTATTATTTATTACAATTACATTTTAATTCAAACCTGCTGAANGGGGGAAAAATTGATCTATAAGTTTACGTTAAACACGATAGAAAGTAATATACATTATACTACATAAACAATAGCTCGTAGCCTATTTTTGAACGTATCAAAGTTCGAAATCTGTGTATAAGAGCCTTTTGACATCAATTTATCAATGTTTTTTAAGCTTCATGCTTTTGTTTTTTAACTCCCTCACAATCGGAGAAGATCTGGTATTTCCTGGAAGCAGTCAATTGTGTGTCGTATCTTGCGAAAATGAGTCTAATAACAAGTGTGAGTGTCTTAGTTGGGTTATATATATTTATCACCATCTGCCACAACCTGTAATTTTTGAAACTGTTGCTCCAGGGAATGTTGGCACTCCTCCCACTTAAAGCAGTCAGTTTAGTAAGAAAGAAGGTTAAGATTACAACATTATCATTATAATACCCCGCGTAAATTCGTTTAATTAACTATGGTTTTGTAACCACTAATTCGTATACATTTGGTATAATATAATTTTCTCTATAAGATGAATTAAAAAAAAAAGGATGAAGAGTAGGAAATTAATAAGTTTTCTATGAATTTTAATGTGTTTTTATTAAAAGAAGTTTATGAATTTTGCGCACTTTTGGAGGAGCGAATTGATGAAGATTTACGAAGTCTTTTAAGAACAAATTAAAGGAATTTTTTACTAATTTTGCACTCTTTGAAAGTCAAATTTTAATTTTTTTAAGAAAGATTCTATTAAGATATTTTAATAGAAAAAAAAATATAGGGCCTATATTAAAAAGTATTTTTTTTTAATTTTAATTTTTAAAGTATAATTACCAAATCATATCAAGCTGCATTTGAATGTAGGAGGCATTATCTTAACAGGGAATCATTATAAAGTAGACAAGAGATAAGATGTGATCTTATGTTCATTGCATAAAATAGTCTATTGAGTGTGTGGAGATGTTAACAGCATAATTACATTGGCGGACACAGACACTGATGATAGAAGTATTTTTTTCTGTAGAATTATGAGATGCTGAGAAATTTTAAATTAGCCTAACCTATATCTGATCATTTACATCTATTTTTTTTTAATAGTTATTTATTGGTTCCGATACATAAAATACCTAATAATCCTATTTACTGGATCACTATCGTCTTAAGTAATTAATTTTATATTTAAAATTTATAAAGTTATAGGTTATATGTTTTTATTATTATTATTATTATATATGCTTATGTGCGTGTGAAAATACTTAATGTATGTTGATTTATTTAATGATGTATTATGGATGTGTATATGCGGCTTTTTAGAGAAATACATCTGTGTATTCTTCGTATAAGTTAGCATATAATCCTATAGAGTGAGTGTATGGTTAGTATTTTTCAATTTTTAAGGCAATTGGTTTTGTTTTTAAGATAATTTCGACATATTTTCTCCAACTTTTAACAATATTTTAACGCTAGTTCGACATATTTTTCTACTCAAATTATTTAATTTCTTTCAATATCCAAAGCAATTTCCGAAAACATTTTTCAATTTTTACCATAAAACATTAATGCCAAAGATAAAAAAGAGAGACTCTTTAACAAATTAAACAACTTAACTTGAGTGTTGCAACATGATAAATTACACAGAAGAAAAAGACTTTATAAACTTGGAGCCGATACGAAAGAGTTATTGACATTCAAAAAAAAACATTTTTGTTCTTCATGTACGTCACGATTAACAATTTATAAAGCGATTACCATTAACCAATCATAAAGTAAAGGTTGAAGAATAGGCGATTACATAGTTCACTCGTTGTCTATCATATAAATTATCCAATAGGTTGCACAACTTAAGCTTCAAAACATTATTATGATGGGCCTATAGAGAGAAAGAGATGGCCTATTCAATTCCCAAAATGTCATTTTGATCACGGAGAATCAAAATGACTTTAATGGGAACTAAAAACTATTATTATCTACTGTCGTTTTACACGTTATGATAAAGGGCGTAGAACTATATAATAAATGATGCCAAGTAATCAGGAGGTTCTAAAGGAGCAATGAAACCATACACAAAAATGGATTTATCACCGAACTATCAAGTAAACTTAAAAGTCGCTTGAATTAAACCGTACCTAATCATGGGGTTTGATAATAGGCAAGAGATATACCTCCAGTTTTTTTACGTAATTTGACATATGATATACTCAATTCTATATGACTTACCTCTCTTCTTGTAATTTTTCTTCTTTTCCTATGTAACCGAGCTTGGATTTAGAGCTTTTTTAAGGATAAGAATGGAGAACATTCTCTTAAATTTGGCTTTTTATTAAAATAATTTACTCTTAAAAATTTACATAAATTATTTCAGACAATATTTTAATGGGCTGGGGAGTATAGATATTTATTGGATGCAAGGGTAATTTTAGGGAGAAAATTTATGTTTGACATAAATATATATTTTTGGTAGGTTTTTTAAGCAATTTATACTTAGAAATTTGCACATTATTTTATAATATAGGCCTAAATATATTGTTTTTTTTTATCGTAAATTTACATAATTATTTAATAAATTTCCAATAAAATTTAAGACTTATCAATATTTTTCTTTGATGCTTTGTATATTGATTTTATGTAACTTTTTTTAATAGGAATTTAATTTAAGTTATAAAAAAAACAAGAAATTATCTCTTAAATAAGGGTTTTTATTAACTTGTTTTTGAAAATTCGTGTTATTATTTAGCCTATAAGTGTGCATATATTGTAAAATACACTATAATTTATTTATGTAACAAACAAAGAAGTAGGCTATAGAAATTTATGAGAGTTTAAGATTTTTCATTAAAAAAAACATTTCTACGTAAATTTAAATTAATTTTATTGGAAATTTATTAAATATATCAGTATTATTAGTAATTTTTATGGTTACAGTAATGCTGAGTAGCCTCAATTTTAAGTGTTTTAAGTATAACATTAATTAATTATATAAAAATTTAATTTATATTAAACTTTATAGAGGTATAAATTATGCTTATTATTATTTAAATCAGGCCCCGTAAAGTAGCAACTTTACGGGGCCTGATTTAAACGAATATCATAAGGCCTTACGCTACTTCGTTACAATTCAAATCTCACGCTTTTAAATTTATAATTATTTAGTATAGAAGGGCCTTTTATACTATAGCTTAGAATCTCGACAATTGTAAATTCAATTTTGAATAAGAACAATTTAAATTCAGTTAACTGATTTTTGGGCCACCCTGTACATTTTAAATGGGAAAATTTGTAAAGTATAAAATTTAAATTTTATTTTTCTATAAAATTATAGTATATTTGTAGGCCTACATATATATTTTATGCTAATTTTAATTTTAAAAAAATCATTTTATATAATTTAAAGTAAGTTAAGTGAAAACTTCAACGGGAACAGACAAGTTTACATAGTTTTTATCAGTGTTTTTAAGGGTATTGTGTTGTTGGAATTTAGGTGGAATTTTTTGCATATATTATAAAAAAAAAATCCTTATTTTTATTGATGTTTCTTAAACTAATTTTGTCATCATCGATTGTTGTAGTACAGTATCGAATACAATCATCTAGTAGATTACATATCATTAGACGTTAGTCAGGGGGGATGAAATAAGGTAGAACGTGCGTCGGTGTTCCCGTCAGTGGCGAGAAAATTAATGACCAAAAATTACAACCCACAGTTCTTTTACCTTTAATGTTAAAGAGCTAAAATACAATGATTGTTCTCAACGTAAAGATATAGATGGCAATTCTGACAAGTAACAGCTTCTCCGCTTAGTTATGACGTCGTGTGACTGATTTTTTTCTAATCTTTCGATGATGCCAATTGTATCACGTGATTGTAAGACAGGTGATTGTACAGTACATACTTTTATACACTCTTAACTAATTTTTATGAGTAAATTCCCGTGTGTAAGTATACAGAATTTAAACAAATGATTATGATTAATGTGTAGCAACGAATTAAATTTATGATGGTTTTATTAATTAAATGAAATTTTTTAAAATGTTTTTTTAAAAAAAAGATACTTTTTTTAATTTTAAATTTGCTTCTTAATTGAGAAAAACTCATAAATGTAAGGTTAATTTTTGAGTTAAGTCTATACAATTTGATTTACAGTATAATGCCATAAAATGTTGACTTTATATCTTGTAGGATTTTTATTAAGAGGTTAGAGACTTAAAAATTTTATTTTATTTTATTTTGTAGATTAATTATATTGTATAAAAGAGGGGAAATCCCTATAGATGAAAGCATTAAACCTATAAAATTATCTCTCTTTATTCACTAATTTTTTTTTCTTCACTAATTTTCGAGGGTTTTCATGCCCTAGCTGTTAAAATTCGTGCTGTAAATTGGCAGTTTTGTACTTATAAATTAGAGCATAGTAATGATGATTCTGTATTATAGGTTGAAACAGATCAAGAAGATCTTATGCTCTAAATTATGTTATATCAATGATTCTATGCTACATACTGGAACACAATAATGATGAATCTATATTAAAGTAAATCTATATAAGTTCTAATTTATTGAACATAAATTAGAACATACTAATGATGATTATATGCTTAAATTGAGAAATATTAAAGTGTGTTCTATACAATAAATTGGAGAATATAATTACGTTTCTGTAATATAAACTGGAGCTTACTTAATAATAAGTCATTAGTTAAGTTCCGGTTTACAACACAATAAACTCTAAACTAAACACCAATTTATGACGTAATAGATCTTACACTAATGACGATTGTATACGATAAATTGAAATGTATAGATGTAAAATTAATGCAATTTATAAGTACAACGGTATAAATTCAAATAGCAACAAGTATTTAAAAAAAAATGGGGTTGAGGGTAGTTATAAAGACTCATAAACTATCAACCGAATTAACGGTTATGTTTATGTAAGATTTAACGGTCTATTTATCGAACGAATCACGCACCGCTGACTGTGAGCACGTGACTAACTGGTGCACCCCCTGTGGAGGCGGGATGGGTGTAGGTAAGTTGAATGATGAATCGCGTTAGGTCAGGTATTATCACCTGACTTAATTGTGTTTGTTTAAGGCACAGTTGAGAACGGCGCCAACTGTGAAGCATAGTGGCGTCTGAGCCAATTTCTTTTCTTATCTCTTCCTATTTTTATAGTAATAGGTCTACGTCATTAATATTTGATCTGGTATACACCGTAGGGGGAGGAGGAAAAAAAAAAAGAGTGTATATGTATGTATATATTCCCGTCCGATTCTCGAACATCGTGAGAAGTTTGTTTAAACACAGCAGGGAGGAAATGACGTTGGTTAAGCCCATGAACCTTACTATGATTCGTCAAATATGAAGTATAATTGCATTATATACCACGCCTCTACTCCCTCGTTAGACCGGGTTTCGTACTTTATTTTTTAATTCATTACACAATTTTGATATATAATCCGATTAAGTTGTTATGGAATTTAATGGAAATTCCATAATATCTATTGGTAATTTTATTTTAATTTTTAATAAAAAATATTTAATGAATTGTTTTCATTAATGTGCTACTATCGATGGGAATAATACAGTTGTGAATAAATTTCAATATAAAAAATATAAATTATATTATATTTAACTCGATAAAAGTCCTAAATTAAAATCATACAAAGTCAATTAAAGTTACATTGAAGTTAAGCAAGAATTAGTATAAAATTAATTAGATTTATATAAATTTTCATATATTTTCTAGGACATTTTGTATTTAAAAAAGATTATTTCCTTGTGTTTTTAATGTATAAATGTAGGTTAAAGTTATAAACAGTGAAAGTAGCTTTTAAAATTCTTGGATATAAGTTAAAGTACATTTTTTTTTAATATAAAATTATCATTAAAATTAAATATATAGGTCCTTCTGTAGACCTTTAAACCTATTTTTGTAGAAATATTTTATTAATTAATTCTAAATTTTCTATGATTAATTACAATTCCAAGGAGAAAGTGTAAAGAAATAGGTCTAAGTTTTATGCAAAAATTTCTATAAATTAAGCAAAATTATTTATAAAAAATTGTATTTTTTTTCCTAGTTAAATAATAGCAGGAACATTAAAAAATTAATTAAAAAATTTATTTTTACATGAAAAATTTGAGTGTATGTGAATATCTAGAATAAATTTATTCGTTTTTATATTAAAAATAATTTTAATTAAATTAAGTTATAAATATTTAACAATTTAAAGATTTTAATTAAAGGATTTTTGGGTTAATTTATATGAAATCTTTAGAAAATTCAGATAATTTTTTTGAATTTTNTTTTGCTACTTAAAATATTCAAATATTTGTATTTAAATTATTATATAATTTAAGAAATGAATAAAAATAATATTTCTAAATATATTACTTGCTTTATTAGGTTCTATATTTTTCTGTAAAGTCATTAAAAAAGCCAATGAATCAGCCGAAAAAATTGGAATTCTTTCAAATATCCTATACATTAAATTACTATAACAACTAATTGTTTAAATTAATTACATTATTATTAATAACAATTTTTTTTAGATTAAATTTTAAACATTTACGATGTATTTGAAATTAAAACAAGTAATAAATCTATATAGGCAAATTCAAACTAATATTCTCTCTCTAATTTAATTAATTAATATTTAAATATCAGTTAAATTAAAAAGAAAAAGAATGAATTATATAAATTATTATTATTTTATTTTGAAAGATATAATTTATTATATATAAAGTAAGAGTTGCAGACTTCTTACAAAAATGAGCTAATCAATCACCATTTTGTCATTGCAACCGCTGCTGCTGCTAAGATAAACTATGGAAATAAATAAATAACATAAATTAACTTGTCAAATAATATAATCTAAGATGTCAAAACACTCCATAAACGTCATCAAATAAATTAATACGTTTATCATTAACTCTTATCATTTCACGCCATCTAAAATATCTTCTTCTTCTTCTTCCATAAAGGTTCTACACTTTAATTAATCTTTAGTTTTGAACGAATTAATAAATTATACAGGCAAGGTCACATTTTATCTTATCGCATTTATTAATGAAAGTTATTTAATGATCTTGAAAGTGTATAAAATGCTATAATACATACACATTATACAATATAGTGCTCTTAAAAGTGTGTATAGGGCTATATTATACAGTATCACTTATAATAGTTCTATATCTTGTTATAGTACAGCATAGGATAGTGTATATTCTCTTAAAAGTATAT
The DNA here is from genome assembly GCF_000671375.1 of Centruroides sculpturatus. NCBI lineage: Eukaryota > Metazoa > Arthropoda > Arachnida > Scorpiones > Buthidae > Centruroides > Centruroides sculpturatus. The sequence goes on from NW_019384869.1 coordinate 924,849, forward strand.
AGAAGATTATAAAATACTTTATTTTACAGTAGCCTATATAGAATAACCTCTAATAGTTCTCTACCTTATTATATAGTGCTTCTAATATTTCTAGTATAATTTAATGTAATTCTAATAAAGTAATACTTCCTGTAGTATATTAGATAAATATAAGTTCTATATTTATAAATGTACTGTCTACTATAAAGGTACTTTGTACAGTATTTATACAGTAGACAGTACTGGGCATACTGTAAAGGTACTATAGGTTTAGGTACAGTACAGTATCACTTGCCTACTGTATAGGAACAGCACTATATATAATACTTATAGAGTAAGTAAGTAGTATAGTTATGTCTACCTATACTACTTGTCTACTATGTATACTACTACGTACTGTACAGTACTACTACTTAGTTATTCCATGTATAGTAGCACTTAAAATAAACAAGAACTATTATAGTAAATTTGTAGCTCTGGTATTATACTATATTTAATAAGCGCCTAATAAACTAATACCTACTTTATTAATATATAGTGAAATAAATTATAAAACTATCATACTTCCATACTCTTAAATTTATTTTAGAGTTATTTTTAATGTATATTTTTCATTTAGATAGATACGAATTTTATGCACACCTGCTACACAACAGGTTAAAGATCTGGCGAAAGATCAGCTCGTTTCATAATAACCAATTGAGTCATACTTATTTTATGATGATACTATGAAATTGCTAGAGAGAATAAAGAAAAAATTAACTTAGATAGTGATAGGTATAAGACAGCAGTAGGCATAATGCATGATAGGCAGGTGTTCCTTCACACCAGGAGATAATCTAAGCATATCGAAATAACAGAGGAAGATGCCGGCTTGCTAACATCGAAGACAACATGCTGTTAGGTTACAGAGAATAGAAACACGCCAGTAACTTAATGTTACAACCTTCACTCTTACATGTGCCAGCTGTAATTCACTATAGTTTAAGTACTTCGTACCTCCCTATAGACTTTCTATATATTTGTGATGTTAATTATTTTAGCGAGCGGGAGGTGTTCAGCACAAGTGAATTCCTTATTTGGTATCGCTCTTAATACTTAAATTTTAGTATAATTAATTAATGACGTGCCGTTCCTTAGAATGGAGATAAGGAGCAATCACGCTGACCGGATACATACCTTGTTAGCGTGTAAAGATCATTATTTGGATGGTTATAAGTGTAAAAATGACAATTAACATTTATAAATAAATAATTTTACACCCGTTAAGCTTATATAATTTTATTATTTAGTAATATTTATGTAGGGTTTATACAAAATAAATAAAAAAAGTGGTAGTAGAATTGATAAGAATTTATTATTATATATTTGTTTTTTTGTACAGCATAGGCCTAATAGACACAAAGACGAGGACGGAAAGAAGAGAAAATTACAAATAACCACGATAAAAAGTACATTTTTCGTACAGTTTTCTTTCGTTATTTTGTATGAGCACCGCTCGATTCTTTAAATATAACTGTGCAATTAAATGATGAGCAATTGTGCACAAAATGAAAAATTTTTGGAGACTTTTTAAAACGATTGTCAACTTGTTTCTGTGCTGTGTTCGTTCGAAGACCATCTATTATCACATTCTTCATTCGAATCTTCGTCTGGAGAAGGTACCGATTGGTTCGCTTCTTCAGAATTCGATGCTTCTGTTTGTCCTTCTTCTTGCTCTTGTGCCAATCTTTTATGCTTAGTTCTTCGATTTTGGAACCAAACTTTAACCTAAAAGTTAATTAAAATTGCAATAAATTACATCCTAATCTTCACAATACTATGATACTTTTAATTTGATAGAGTTATGATACTTTTAATTTGTACTAAATTTTAATGAATTCCTTATCAAGATGGTGAGGAATTGGTTAAAATTATATCGTTCACTTATCTTTTATTTAATTTATTCAATTATATTCACGACTAGAGTTACCGACACACAAAAGAATAAAGGAAATTCTGCATCATCGCCACTTAAAACGCATTAAATAACAAGGATTTGGGTTCTTTTCTCTCACGACGTCAATCCATTATCATCTTTAGGATCAAATTGACATTAAACGAGCGTATTGGTTGAGGCCTAACTTTAAATAATTGAACAAAATTTCATTCTGGAACCACTTGATTCAACTGTGTCCAAACTATTGTAGAAGGGCGTGAGTATTTTCAATGACAAAGAACACCCTGATAGAAATTCGCAATCTCTCAACAATAGAAGGGTCTGTCACTTTCTGTGACAATAATACTTGGAGTGTCGACGTAATCGGATTGGTGTGCTTCCTCTACTGTGCTACATGCATGGTTTCCGGACAGGATTAAGCTTACGTCTGCTTGCACTATTAACGTTATGTTTTCCTAGCACTTCACAGCCATCCTATGCCAGCTTATAAAGGCCTGCCAGCTCGAGTAAACACTCCTTCAGCCTATAACGAACGCTCTTCTCTGACTAGGTATTAAGTCTATTATAAAGAGATCTGCCTGCCTATTCTCAAAAGGGGAAACCATCTTTTCAATTTTTACAATTATTTGAACGATTCTTTTCAACGTTTCTACCTATTCACACTTAAGATAAACACTATATGGAGTAGATTTAACCTTTATCCAACCCAACTACTTGACATTACACGCGATATTCTTAATGTTTTTACAGCTGACTGCCGTGTCACTTATACAATAAATAGGTTATTTCATGTCAGCACAACTAAGAAGAACTGAAATTGAGACCAATTGACTTATAAGTCAATTTCTATAGCTGAATTTTCTTATTGTTTGATACTCTACCGGGATTCAATGTATGAGCGCTCTTAATAAAACCCTTTTGACCTTAAAAATACCATAAATAATTTCTAAAAAATTCCAAATCTTTCTTTCATTCAGAGATTAGGTTCTGTTATGTTAAATCTACAGACCTGTAGGAACGTTTCAAGGATGGGTCTATGGATAAAAATATACATATCATTTATTGATCTAAGCATTTATAAACTATATTTTTATGTATTAAGCTTCTTCTTTTCTATATTTTTATATTAAGCTTCTTCTTTTCTATATTTTTATATTAAGCTTATTTTTGTCACATATACTTTCTACATTTGATCTATAAAGTACTTTCTACATTTGATCTATAAAGTACAGTCGACCCCCCTATAATACTGTCGATTTTTTCATTTTATATGAATTCCATATTGTATGAGTCATTTAGATTTTACAAATACGTGAGCCATTCACAGCCCAGCACACATGTTTGTAAAATCTAAGTGACTCGTACAACATGGAATTCATATAAAACGGAAAAATCAACAGTGTTATAGAGGGGTCGACTGTATAAAATTAAACACTTAATATGTGTTTAATAATAGAATAAACTTTATACAGTAAAACCTGTGTAAATCGGATTGTCTGATACAGAAATTTTCCGTTTTAGACAGGTTTTAATGTATTAAAATTATAATAAAAATTGTAGACAATTTATTCGATTTTATTATTAAATTATACCCAATTTTCTCTATTTTATAACACTGTTTTACGTTTTTTTTTCTTTATCCATTTACGTAGAACTTCATAAATTACAATTTAATAAATTATTATTTTTTTGCGTTTTTATAATGATTAACGTATTAAGGTATTATTAATTACATCACGTTTAATATTTGCAATGAGTTTAATATATAAATTTCATTTAAAAAAAATAAGATTTAAAGCTCAGCAAATGCAATTAATCACGTTCAATGTAGCATGAATAATGGCGTGTTGCATTATACGATACAAGCAGTTAAAATGGCAATTATAATTTAAACACAATTTAAAATATCATAGTTCATTTTAAAGCCCGCTTTCTACGAATTTTAAGCAGTTATTAAGTAGAAAATTGCATATTTTGAGTATCGAATGAATGCACTCGCGTGACGATCACCCATAGAAGATATCGTTTTAACGAACTTTGTGGTATCGAACATGTTCTAATTAAGTCCTTTATTCGATGATCAATACACTAAGAAAGGTTCTATCTATATAATTTTAAGGGGGTGGATTAGAAAATACTCTCCTTTCTATCTCAAAATTGGATACAAAAATGGCAACCAGAGGCATTTTAGGTCAATTACAAATGATTTGAATTTCACAGTGGGTCTGCAAACATTCACAATTGGTAACTAATACAGTTAAAATGAGGATTTAGACCACCCACACGGATGCGTGACCCCCTGACCTCTTAGGTAGAGGTCAATAAGGATTAAGGAAGGGTACAGCATCGTTAAAGATAAATGGCTATTGGAATCATTCGTGACGTAGAGAGATGGTTGTCTTATTTCATACCAAATCTTGTCGAACTTTCTTTAAAAAATGTAGTTTTTTTTTAACGTATAATGTGCATGTGTTTTTTACTTAAAAATTAATATTTTTTGCGATTTATTTTACTGCACTTTATAATTTAAAAAAAATACAATTTTTACTATAAAAAAATTAAATTATTTTTAATTATAAAGCAAATTTTTATCCAAAAAAACACACCCCAAAGTGGCGACGTTACGAACAAAACGGCGCAAAATAAACCCCGTTTTTAAATATATATATATATATATTTTTTTTAAGAGAAAAGTTATTTTTAGAATTTCTGAATTGACGTAACACATTGTTACGTAAGTAAATAACAGAGTAAATTTATAAAAGAAGTAAAATAAGGAACAATTGGTGGAAGAATGATGTTATTTATTATGGAGACAGCGATGACAAGGCCTCAGACCAACAAATCACTTAGTCCAATTAAACTAAACTTATTGCTGTTGGATGTTTGAGTTCCCACGTAACGTGACACTTCTATTTTAACACTCCATAATACGCATGCGCACGAATTAGTAGTATCTTACACTTCAAACCGGTCAATCTAATTTACACTTAGCTTGGCAGCAAACAAATTTTTCAATTTTTTTGGAAGCGTTTTTGTGGTCCGATCTTAACCAAATTTGGTAAAAAGGTGTAAATTAAACCCTTAAATCTACTCAAAAAATTTCGTGTCTTTATCTTTAATAATTTGTGTGTTAATGAATAAAACATTCAGAAAAACTACTTTTTTAAAAAATTTTTTGGACATATTTATGGTCCAATCTTGGTGAAATTTCGCAGGAAAGCGTGAATTTCATCCCTTAACTTACACTAAAAATTTCGTTTGTTTATCTCGAATAGTTTGTGTTATTTGACGAAAACATCCAGACAAACTGACAGACTAACGGAAATTCGGCCAGTATTTTAAATATTTACAAATAATGTAGATTAAAACTTATCAAATGAGTAATAGTTTATTTGATTGATGAGTAAAGCAATCGTTAAATATTAATCAATCCCCGGGTGTAGAGATAATTTATTCTCGATATTATTGATAATTATACACCAATTATCTTCACTCCCAAAATATTATTTTTAGTACAACTTTGTTGAATAATAATTTCCAAAATTGCTTTATAGTTAATTAACAGATTTATGAACACCCTTTTAATCATTTATAATATATAGCCTATATATTAAGGAATACGCACAGACAGCCTAACAAACAACTCAGTTTTAGAATAAATTTTTTAATGCTTTTATTAGAGAATTTTTAAGCTTTGTAAACAGTCAACTTAATAAAAATCTGTTGGTTTTTGACTGTAGTAAAGTCAAAATTTGACAAGTAAACGTAGGCGTTACTTTATAGCTTATACATTTTAGACCACGCCTGCTTAATACAACAATGATAAATCACTTAAAGATTCTGTTTATAGATTATTCTAATGTAAATAAGTTAGTAAAAAAATAAAATAAAATAAAATACATTTAAAAAATTTGATAAGCTCTTATATTAAGCTACTTAGAAGTGAGTGACTGTTGGGTTAAATCTTGTAAAAAAAATAGATTAAAATTCTTCTATGCTTACTTGAGTTTCAGTTAAGCTTAAAGTCTGCGCCAATTGTTTTCTCTCAGCTCCAACTACATAATGATTCTTCTCGAATGCGTGTTCTAACTTTAGTAGTTGAGAGGGTGAAAATGCTGTCCTGATCCTTTTTGGTTTTCTGAACGGATGAAAGAGAAATGCTGTAGGATCGTGACCTGTAAAGATACATATGATTTTTAATGTGTTATAATATATATATTGTGTTCCTACCTACTATGTTTGGTAGGTTATACTCTTACTTATGGTAAAGTGTTGATAAGGTTTCTATGGTAAGCGTTATCACTAGCTTATATACTTGATTTATAGATATGAATTGTTATCGGTAGCCTATCTACTGTCTAATATAAAGGCTGATTCATAACCTGTTATCAAGGATATTTTGTAGATGTGAATCCTTATCTTGGTCGAGATGCTACTCTAGAGATGTAAATTCTTATCATTATTATTATCATTTAGGTTATGTTAAATGTAAAGGATCTATAGATGCCAATCCTTATTAGAAACTAGCATACAGGCTAGTCTATGTAAGTGAATCCTTATCAGAATTTAACATTCAGGCTAGTGTATAGAAGTGAATCTTTAGACGAATATGTTAAAGGCTTTCTAAATGTGAATCCTTATTGTGACAGCCTAGTCTAAGGAAATGAATCTTTATTTTGGCCGAGCATGTAGGCTAACCTAGAGATACGAATTCTTATCGGAGAAGAGCACGCAGGCTAATCTCATGAAAGTTTGTATAAACACGAACCTTTAACTTATCATATATGTTAATTTATAGATAAACATCGCAATCAATAGCCTGAATTACGATACCCCATATGCAATTTATTAATTAGACTCTACGCGAGTATTTTCTTTTTTATAGATCTCTTCACCCGGTGACAAAATGTAACCGGGTGAAGAGATAGATGATCATAGATATCGAACAATTTCAGTATTTATATAGCAGTACACTTTATAATCAATCTATCGTAATTTCGGAGGAGTTGTAAGGACAGACATAATAAATTGCGACACGAAAAGCGTCTAAGAACAGTTAAAAAAAAACTGGATCCACTGAGTCTAACGACTAATTTCTATAAGTGGAATTATAAGATAGGCTTATAATCATTGTTCGATAAGAATTATCACGATAATACTATTATCTGTTCAAATTGATTACAATAAATGTCGCAAGCAATAAGAGATGATGTGCTTTCATCATGTCTTTTGCATTAACATGTTATTAACCCGTATAATGAAAGTGTAATATGATGTTTCGCATTTAGTGTACTTCGTGACAGGATCATTGCAAATATATCGATGATGTCGACTTCATCGCTCGAAAAATTATATAACATCCCCGCAAATGATACCTAACTCTCTAGAATATTAATTTAGACTTAATCGATATATTTTTTAAGTGCACTTTTATGTTTTAATATCAAATTTTAACTTAAATTCGTCATATTTTTAATCGTTTTATTCAGTTTTAGAGTTTTAATTGATTGTCAATGATACTTACAATGCTACTGACTTATATGTATAGCATAAAACAATATAAAAACATGCTACGTAGGCCTATTTGTAGGATAAGGATGAGTATCAGAACAGGCAATGCTTCAAACTTACGGAAGCCTATAGGCAATTCATATTCACAAGTATGCAAAGATAAACTGAAAGTTGTTAACAGGCTTGGACCACCCTGTATAAATTTAGCAAATTTGTGTTGAAACCATTAATCTCTTTCAGAGCAGCAATACTGAATTGTAACAGTTCATAAATCACTAAAAATTATCGTTTAAATGTAGAATTTTCTGTAAATTTAAGCATCGTGTAGTGTACTATAGCTAGTTTGAAGGTTATTCGAAGCTATATTAGTAAACTTAAAGAAGAATGGAGTAAAAATCAAAGCGAATCAGAGATTGTCAATCAAGCGTATAGGCCTTAAATTTCTTTGGAAATTTAAGGCCTATACGCTTGATACTTAACACTAGATAAATCTTAGTGTTAAGGCCGTGATCTAGAAAAGCTATTATTAGGTTTATAGACCTAATGACAGTCTTAATAGCTGAATATCCAAACTAGGAGTGTGGTCTCAATAACTGATCACGTAAGGTGCGTTAGAAGAAGTTCATCGACCAGACAACATCTAAGCGTAAACTTTGAACGATTTAACCGAAAATTATACAAGAGAAACAAGTGAGAATAGACGTAATTTAACTGTTTATCTTAGCTTGACTGCCGCCACTTAATACTCATTTATATGTGTAAATACCACAACACTGGCAGCTTTGTAATTTGCTCTTATCATACCTTCAGCTCAGATCGGCTTCGAGTTGACCGTAAGCTGTAATCAAATAAACACACACTGCCGAAAAGTTGTCACGATCTACAACATTCAAGGTGTAATCATACACTGAACTGATAGAGGATATAAAAAAAACCTTACACCTATCACGCAACTCGCATGAGTCGAGTCATTTAAGAGCTAGTACTTCAATCTTTTCAGTCTCTTACTTTACAACTTGTCTTTACTAATGCTAAATTATTTGTATATATTTGAATAATGAGAATAGAGGGCTTAATTATGTATTAAAATTAATGTCATTCGTATATAAGAGGCCTTGAAAATGATCCGAAAACCTGTCGAGGGATGTTGGAGAGAGTGAATCTTCCAGATTGATTCTAAACGACTGAATCTTTTAAAACAAATTGAAATTGTTATTTATTGTACAGTACTTGTTGGACTTTATAAAATATTGACTAATGGGGATCCAGTTTTTTCGTGTCTTTCTATTTTTGAGAGTCCAAAAATGGAATATTTTAGTACAGAAATTAAATTTTTTTAAAGTCTTCGTATGAGAAATTGAAGGGCGCAAATTCAAAATGACATAAAAAGTGAGGGTATTCTTGTATACAAATTATAATAAATTATATATAAAGTACAGTTCTTATCATAAAGGCCATTTTTAAAGCTAAAGATACTTCGAATTTGATATTTAAATCCTGTAAATTATTCAATTATAGAATATTTTATAGGGTATATTAATAATAATTTGTTTTTTTTTTCCTGCTGATTTATCGAATAAAATTAATTAAATATAAGCATAATTTATTAAAATAACCCACTACGGCTGGTATAAAAGTCGATTAACAGTGTTTTCTTCTAACTAAATGCTACACGTGTGAAAATAGTGATATGAGATAATATAAGGGGAAAATAATAAGAAAATTGAGTAAATTACCATGCATTTATTTATAAAATCGAGCATGTATTTGGATGAAGGGTGGACCAAAAGTCGGTTAACCATCATACTAGTTATAAAAACTCCTATCAAATCGTTCGACACGGTTAACCGACTTTTGGATCAAACAGTAATAATTTTAATTTCTGTCAAATGGACGAAGAACATTATTAAACATTTCATATTTTAAATATTAGTTTTAACACAGCAAAGGTCATAGTAATAAAAAAAAATAAAAGAAAGAGGAGGACGTCGAGAGACTTTTATGACTTTAGTATGTGACTAGAATTTGGAAACATTCGGGTAAAGCCAAGCGGACTTAGTGAATATGATCAATGTGGCTGGTTCACGAACAGTGGTGGATGACAATTAATGTGACTGACTCGAAAACGAATCAAAAACTACATTCACCTGCTGAGTTTGTTTTTTACAGATGCCACAAGAGGGCGGTACCTACATCATCGGAGCGAAAAATTACAAAGGTAGTAATGAACGTGATATGAAGCTTTGCTTCACTCACGTCATTCACGTTGAATGCCTGATGAATCAAATTCCTCCTTTTCTTTATATAATTTAAATATTTCTTATGGGAGTGAAGTATTTTAATATACTTTTTACTTTTAAAAATGTCCCTCCCCTCTTTCTCTCTTTTTCTTTTAAAAATAATATTTAAATTGTGTTTATAAAATTTCGTTTGTGAAACAATTCTCTTGATGATAATACAAATTGTATGAGGGGTGAAAGTTTGTTAACACCAATTCTTACCTTTAAAAAAATACCTTGTTTTAATTATTAAAACGTTACATATATAGGCTATATATATATATTGTTTTTATTATTATTTCATTTGAAATTTTTCATGTAAAAACAATTCCCCTGATGATTACAATGAAGGGGTAAAGAAGTTTGTTAATATCATTTCTTACCTTTACAAATATCATTTTTTATTCTTTATATTTTTAATATTTATATTTATTCAAATTATTATATATATAGGCCTATATATATATTGGATTTGGGCGTAGTTTCATTTGGAATGACAAGTGAAAGTATAACCTGTACACGTGATTTTCATATGATTTTAGGCTACTGTTTCACGCGATTTCAGGCTAAAGTTTTCATTTGATTTCAGACTAATTTCAATTGATTTCAGGCTAAAGTCTCATTTGATTTCAGGCTAATTTCAATTGATTTCAGGCTAAAGTCTTATTTGATTTCAGGCTACAGTTTCACTAAATTTTTATCTGATTTTAGGTTATAGTTTCATATAAAACAATTCTTCTGGTAAATAAATCGTATAGGAGTGTAAAAATTTAACAAATTTTTACCTTTAAAAATAACTTAATATTAAAAAAAAGGTATCATCATTATTATAAAAAAAAATTTGTATTTTAAGTTATAGTTTCATTTGGCATTATGTTTTTTTTTTTATTATTATAATTTTATTTTTCTTATCAGTAATTATTCATAGGTACAATTTATTGGGTTATTAACTAATAATATAGATAACGAATTCGTATCACGAATAGCAAATTGCCCTTTTAAATCCATGTGCGAGACCATAAAATTGTAAATATTTTATATTTTATGATGAATGATCTCATTCGACTTTTTTATCTTTCAAATGATTTTATTATTATCTCAACTTATCTTCGTTGCTTTGATAATAAATCAGTGCTTTCATCGTGTATACGTGTACTTGTGTATTTATTTATTATTATTTTTATTTTTTTCGATTTAAAATTAATGTTATGCCTTTTTTAGTGTACTCAAATTATATTTTTCTTCCATTTTTATATGTTTTTCCCCCTTATTATCATTGTAAATTCTTATTTGACACCTTTCTAGTTTTATATTTATATATGAATTTAAATTATTATCTATCTAATGATATTTTTGATGGTTTAGATTAATATAAGCTTGAAAATTGTTTAAAATTTTCTGTATTTTTAGTCTAAAGTGTGTAAATTTAGAATCTGTACTCGAGTTTTTGAATGTATTTAATGAGAGAGAATTGTTTTTAGCATAAATACGTGTTAAGTAAAGAAAAGAAACACAATTTTAAATACAAAAGAATAAGCAATTAAGAAAGAAAAGTATTTAAAAAACACAAAGTAAGTCACAAGTACACCATGTGTACTATACTTGCAACAGTCACAAATATATTTATGTATAAGCTTTAAATCATTTTTACACATTTATACACCTTAATATAATCAATAATAACTATAATTTTTTTCATTTGTGATTAGTAATATCCTCATGAATAAGCTTCAAATCATGGAACAAGCTCTTACATCTTGACTATATTATAATAAACCTGTAGCCTACAATAATAGTTTATCTTTATATACATTCAATATTAAGTAATAAGGCGATACACGAGTAAATTCTTGAAACTATAGCTTAAATATACAAGTAAATATATAAAAAAATTTAATATAAATTTGTAGAAGGATGCTGAATGCAAATTTTAAGGATAGTCTTACAGCTTGAACATAAAAGAGAATTCCTATCTGCGATAAAAATACAGAAATGAACAATTTGAGGCTGTTGTTTGAGATAGCAGATACGCCTCAGGACCAACAGCTGAAGTTAAATCAAGCAGACACATCAGTTATCTCACCACGTCGGTTATAACGATGCTTAGTATTGTATGCATGGTGAATTTCTATACAGGGCCAGAATGGTAATGCTTGCCTCTACCTAATAACGTCCCAGATATGGGATGACAGGTGTTTCTCACATTGATGGACAACTTTTCCATGTTCTTTAGACGTTTTACTTCTGTTCTTCGTCTTTTCAAGCTTCAAAGATTAGAAATATACATAAAAACAAACGAAAAAAAAAATTTAAGTGCTTCAAGGGTGTCGTTATCCTTGTTATTTTAGAAGATATTTAAAGCATAGTAACGAATTCCAATGGAATTTATCTTCTAGACTCGATAAATTTCTCAATTATCTATGTTAAAATGACATCTAGGTTATATAAAAACAAATATATTAGTTTAAAAAAGCGTATAAATGTCGTAGAATTTAAAGAAAGGCGTGGGTTCGGATCTCATTGGGGATTTTACACACTACTTTTAATCTTTTTAAATAGGTTTGAAATGTTTATTAAGAAAATACATTTTATATATTCAATGTTTAGTTAAAATCACTGTGTAAGCTTATATGAATGGTTATATATTTTAAAAAGTAGATAGATTAAGAGATTTTTCTTAATATACAGATAAAATTGAGGTGTTGGCGTATAAAATATTATATAAATTTATAAATTCCCTATAGAAAATGCATGTATTAGTTGAGCTCGTATGATAAACTAAAGTAATTCTATACGCAATTCACTAGTAATATAGTGCTGATAAAGTAATAAGGTAGTATGTGATGAATGCTATTTTGAAAGCCTTGAAAATAGCATTCATCAGACGAGGGACGAAATCCTTTCTAGTCAATTAGTTCTCATACCGAACATGTTCCTGTCATAAGTTGGACTCGGTTCATTCCAGAATTAAGGAAATGAAACTCTTTACATGTTAATGTATAGTGCTACTGAGATACACGTGGGAGCCTGACGATGATTGACAATTAAGTAAAGTAACTGGCGACCTAACAATTACGGTACACGCCTTCACACTGAAACTAAAATAAACTCTTGGTACCGCCTCCTCCAACAGCAGCTCATTTTTCTCGCAATTTTGTGACAAGATTACTTGCTGATCACTCAACAATATGTAACTGAATTCATTCTCAGGAAACTACAAATTAAAATTCCTCTTTCATACATCCATTTTGATTGATTTAAATTCTATTTTATTCACTTATTTAATACATTTTTTGTCATACTTCATTCAGTTTTTAAGGAAGATTGCTTTGAAAATTTATGAATAAACTGTTAAATTTTTATATTTTAAACTTAATAACCTTAAAAATTAGAAGAATGCGAGTTAAATTAGCCATTTTTTAATCTAGTTTCTACGTCATTTTAATCAGTTTGTGAGTAAGAAACGAATTAAAGTGATGTAAAAATTGCATAATAAATAGCATTTTCTACCAATTTTTAAAGGTTTACGTTAAAAATTTATTAATTAAACCTCTTTTTGAAAGTTTAATTAATAAATTTTCACCACATAATCGCTTAAAAATGTGTAGAAAATGAGAAATTCACTTCAATATTTAGTACTTTTTACACCATTTTAATTCGTTTCCTACTCAAAAATTGACTATTTAGAGTTATGAATATGTTTAAAAATATTTATTTTCTTAAGAATAAACCTTCTAAATTTATTTATTTCGTGTAAAAATTTTGTCAAAATGTTCTACTTTCCGTGGGACCACCGAGGGGTGCTTAAATAACTGCTACTCTTAACCGCTATAATAACAGGAAGATAATCATTGCGGTGATTAATAGTAAGCAATAAATAAATGAAATATTAATTAAAGTGTAAAATAATGTTTAAAAATGTTGTAATGAGTTACTCAATAGTGTCATTTAGCTGATAACCCTCGGGTTACATTAGCTATCATCGTGCTGACCCTAAGAGGCTTTAGGCCAGTTTCCTCAACAATTAATTCCAATTGGTTCCCATCCTAAAATAACCTTTACCTTAAATTAACAACCTGATAACATTAGAAAACTGTAAAATGATTTCAGAATTATGATTTTTACATGTAAAATAGTTGTATACTTAATCTTAGCAACGTAGCAGCTTAAAAATAATATCTTATCAGCGAAGAAACACTTGGATTTAAGTTGATCTGTACACTTTATAATTAATTAGAGTGTTGATTCTCACGTGTGTCCATGGTTACGAAATTCCTCAATATTGTATCTTTAAAACTCCAGGAATTGATATTATATAATATATACCCCGATAACACTCTACAGTCTTTCAATATTGCATTTTTAATACAATAGTCTATACAGTAAATCCCGATATTTTATCTTTAACAGTACGTAAACAATAGACCCAGATATTCCATCTTTAAAATGGCATAAACTCCAGGAATTGACTATTCGACATAATTCAGACCCCGATATTATAGATCTAACACATGGCAGAATCTCAATATTGCATCTTTAACACTACATAGACGTCGTTGTTGAATTTTTAACCGATAGAGACCCGTCAACTACCTTTACTTTGTATATATTTTCAACATAATTGTAACCTCGTTAACCATCCCAATCTCTTATTTACGGGCACGACTGGATACAAGACACGATAACCAACCCAACGGAAGGGGGTGTATATATATATATATATATTATTATTTCCCCCCTATACAATGTATTCAAAATATAAAAATTATAGAAAATATTTGTTAAACTTTCAACATTGGACAGAGAGTAGCTGCAAAACAATCTAATTTTAATCCGTCATAAATCGAGCTGACATTTACTGGATGGGTTTATCTCGTAACCGGGCGTATACCCGCCACCTGTGTGGACTACCCTCCCACCAATTACAGTCGCCAAGTGTCGCCACCGGTCAGACTGTGAAATAAAAAATAAAATAAAAAATAAAAAAAAAATGTCCAGGAGATCCGGGACCTGCGGGTGACCGCAAGAGAATTTCATCCCCTTTTGCAAACCTTATCTTAATGACATCGAGGTTAGGTTAGGGGAAGCGAGGGCGGAATGTGGAGCTGGTAAGAAAAGGGGGGAAGGAGGGGCGTGTCCGAGGTCCGACCATTGATATGTCCTGACCTGATTTATGTCTCCTCTACGTTGGATGAAGCACCGGCGTTTCGTTAATGATGCTGGTAGAATTTCTCAGCCCTATCTTACCCACAACCTATGAGTTTAATTGTAGCGCTTGCGATACGAGACTGGAGTCAAGATTAGCTTTATATATTTAAAGAATAGGTTACTAAACTTATTGGCTCTATATTCACAATGCGTGGGTTGATATTATATGAGATATATCCTTATACTAAATGTCGACTCTTATACTAAGAGAGCCTATTAAAGTCGAGCTCTTATCAGAAAATATACGATTTAATAATGCATAATTATTTATAATATATTTAAAAAAACAAAAACAAAAAATTTAGAATATTTTTTATGCATCTAAACATAAAAATTACTCAGTTTTTCACGTATCTCAGCCTTATTCTTATCCAAACTTACACACTCTTCAATAAGTGTTTGACTGAACTATACTGTGAAAATGATTTTCTTTTTCCGATTTTCTTAAGCTATTTCTCAAATAGGAGTGATTAAATTTATATTTTAATAAATACCCAACGTTTTATAATAAGCTTGTTATTAAATTTAATAACGAATAAAGTAAATTATACAAGAGAAAAAAAAAGTAAAAATGAGGAGTGAGTAAACCATTCACGTACGGTTAGAAACAACAAGATTCGTGTTTATCACAATATATAGAGGTGCAGGCGATAACGAGCAAGTTCACCGACTGGACACAGTTTAGATCGTTAGTTACAGGCGCCCTACTAGACCTACTACTCTAGACTCTAATTGGGTGGGGCGAGAAATGGGCTACGATCATCGAAAAGAAATTTTCTTTCGCAAACTGCTTCTCACTACAGCTGCGATCTTTTAAGTTCTTACCAAATCTTAACACGTTCAACTTTAGGACAGACGAACGTGTCGAGGATGCGAATTGTCACCATTTTTCTAAAGAAAAAAGCAATATCTGATGCATCTGCTACGAAGAATCTTCATTTAAATAATCGAGTTTGTAATTTATAAAGATTTAGTTGAATACTTAATATATGTTAAGTATTAAAATTAGAGTAAAAGTATGAGGGCTTAACAAGACTTATGCGGGTTAATTAAACTAGTATCAGACTATAAATATCTCATTTTTATTCTTCGAGTTGTTGAGAAGTTAATTTAATTTGTAAATAAGTAAAATTTTTTTTTTCTTTTTTAGCGGTTTACAAATTTGTTTTAAAGTTGCTGCCTCTTACGATCATCTAGATTTAAAGTGATAAGAAGGATAAATCTGTTAATACGTGTTTAAAAAATTCAAAAAAATATAAATATTTTGCTTTAAATTAATTTAATTCTATTAAATTATTAAAATTAACTTATATGTATTGCTTATTTTTTATATGATTTATGTAAATTGAATATAAAATTATCCTGACGTTCATTATGTGTAGAAAATGAGAAATTCACTTCAATATTTAGTACTTTTTACACCATTTTAATTCGTTTCCTACTCAAAAATTGACTATTTAGAGTTATGAATATGTTTAAAAATATTTATTTTCTTAAGAATAAACCTTCTAAATTTATTTATTTCGTATAAAAATTTTGTCAAAATGTTCTACTTTCCGTGGGACCACCGAGGGGTGCTTAAATAACTGCTACTCTTAACCGCTATAATAACAGGAAGATAATCATTGCGGTGATTAATAGTAAGCAATAAATAAATGAAATATTAATTAAAGTGTAAAATAATGTTTAAAAATGTTGTAATGAGTTACTCAATAGTGTCATTTAGCTGATAACCCTCGGGTTACATTAGCTATCATCGTGCTGACCCTAAGAGGCTTTAGGCCAGTTTCCTCAACAATTAATTCCAATTGGTTCCCATCCTAAAATAACCTTTACCTTAAATTAACAACCTGATAACATTAGACAACTGTAAAANTAATATATTCTTAATAGTTAATGAGGTTTTTTTATAGGTTCTACAACTTCTAGAACGATCTTATGAACCCTGTTTTCTATATGATACTTATAACGTGATGTAGACAAATTATGGGTTATAATCGAAGCTTTATTACCTTGAACTAAACCATAAATGTCTTCAATAAATCTATTACTGTAATAAGAATAATGAAAAGTCTTCGTATTGAAAGTAGGCAATATCTTCTACTTGAAAATTAAAATACTCCAATTATTTTTAATCGCCTATTATAATTCTTTAATTACAATGCCTTGAGAGGGGTGATTTTAGATTGGATGTAACAATATCTTAACATTTAAAGTCTCTTAAATAAATTCTATAGGTACTGTAGCCATTGATGATGAAGGAATTACAAATGAAATTTATATAATTAACCAATAGGGCATTAAGGAATTTATTTAAATTAATTGAATTGTCGAGTGTATTTTGAGTCATCTTGATTTAAAATTATGTACAGGATTCAAGTAATGCTTTTAGTAAAAGATATAAATATGCCTGTAGCAAAAGCAACGCTTCGACCCTGTTATAGGCATTTTGAATTTTATAAGGCCAAAAATATGCCTGTAGCAAAGATATCGCTTGAATCCTGTTATAGGTATTTTGAAGATCGGAAAGCTCTAAAATGCCTACAAACAATATAATAAATATCTATGTGTCTGTATGCTTATAATTGAAGACCTGAAAACTAAATCAAAAGTCTTTATTTGGAGAGATTATAAAGAAATACATACAGATATAGACAGAAAAATATGTTTAGAGAGCCGAAAGACGTGGGTTCGGTTCTGAAATACATTCTTAGGTATGCTACAGGTTCAATTCTCACTCGGAAACAGTATAAGAACCGAACCCACGTCCTTCATTTCGTACGTTTTTCGGTGCTGTTAACTACATCCTGGATATAATGTTAAATTTAAGCATGCATATATGCATGAAATTACATAAATAACTTTACAAATCGGTAGTAAGACATCAACTTCTTTATAATCAATTGAATTCATAAAATAATCCTTCTCTTAATATAATAACTATTATTTTTGAAGAATTTTATAAAGTTTCGTCTTATAAGACGAAAACTTTATAAATTTCTTCAAAAATAATGGTTATTATATTTAATTTANACTGATTTCAATTGATTTCAGGCTAAAATCTCGTTTTATTTCAGGCTAATTTCAATTCATTTCAGGCTAAAGTCTTATTTGATTTCAGGCTACAGTTTCACTAAATTTTTATCTGATTTTAGGTTATAGTTTCATATAAAACAATTCTTCTGGTAAATAAATCGTATAGGAGTGTAAAAATTTAACAAATTTTTACCTTTAAAAATAACTTAATATTAAAAAAAAGGTATCATCATTATTATAAAAAAAAATTTGTATTTTAAGTTATAGTTTCATTTGGCATTATGTTTTTTTTTTTATTATTATAATTTTATTTTTCTTATCAGTAATTATTCATAGGTACAATTTATTGGGTTATTAACTAATAATATAGATAACGAATTCGTATCACGAATAGCAAATTGCCCTTTTAAATCCATGTGCGAGACCATAAAATTGTAAATATTTTATATTTTATGATGAATGATCTCATTCGACTTTTTTATCTTTCAAATGATTTTATTATTATCTCAACTTATCTTCGTTGCTTTGATAATAAATCAGTGCTTTCATCGTGTATACGTGTACTTGTGTATTTATTTATTATTATTTTTATTTTTTTCGATTTAAAATTAATGTTATGCCTTTTTTAGTGTACTCAAATTATATTTTTCTTCCATTTTTATATGTTTTTCCCCCTTATTATCATTGTAAATTCTTATTTGACACCTTTCTAGTTTTATATTTATATATGAATTTAAATTATTATCTATCTAATGATATTTTTGATGGTTTAGATTAATATAAGCTTGAAAATTGTTTAAAATTTTCTGCATTTTTAGTCTAAAGTGTGTAAATTTAGAATCTGTACTCGAGTTTTTGAATGTATTTAATGAGAGAGAATTGTTTTTAGCATAAATACGTGTTAAGTAAAGAAAAGAAACACAATTTTAAATACAAAAGAATAAGCAATTAAGAAAGAAAAGTATTTAAAAAACACAAAGTAAGTCACAAGTACACCATGTGTACTATACTTGCAACAGTCACAAATATATTTATGTATAAGCTTTAAATCATTTTTACACATTTATACACCTTAATATAATCAATAATAACTATAATTTTTTTCATTTGTGATTAGTAATATCCTCATGAATAAGCTTCAAATCATGGAACAAGCTCTTACATCTTGACTATATTATAATAAACCTGTAGCCTACAATAATAGTTTATCTTTATATACATTCAATATTAAGTAATAAGGCGATACACGAGTAAATTCTTGAAACTATAGCTTAAATATACAAGTAAATATATAAAAAAATTTAATATAAATTTGTAGAAGGATGCTGAATGCAAATTTTAAGGATAGTCTTACAGCTTGAACATAAAAGAGAATTCCTATCTGCGATAAAAATACAGAAATGAACAATTTGAGGCTGTTGTTTGAGATAGCAGATACGCCTCAGGACCAACAGCTGAAGTTAAATCAAGCAGACACATCAGTTATCTCACCACGTCGGTTATAACGATGCTTAGTATTGTATGCATGGTGAATTTCTATACAGGGCCAGAATGGTAATGCTTGCCTCTACCTAATAACGTCCCAGATATGGGATGACAGGTGTTTCTCACATTGATGGACAACTTTTCCATGTTCTTTAGACGTTTTACTTCTGTTCTTCGTCTTTTCAAGCTTCAAAGATTAGAAATATACATAAAAACAAACGAAAAAAAAAATTTAAGTGCTTCAAGGGTGTCGTTATCCTTGTTATTTTAGAAGATATTTAAAGCATAGTAACGAATTCCAATGGAATTTATCTTCTAGACTCGATAAATTTCTCAATTATCTATGTTAAAATGACATCTAGGTTATATAAAAACAAATATATTAGTTTAAAAAAGCGTATAAATGTCGTAGAATTTAAAGAAAGGCGTGGGTTCGGATCTCATTGGGGATTTTACACACTACTTTTAATCTTTTTAAATAGGTTTGAAATGTTTATTAAGAAAATACATTTTATATATTCAATGTTTAGTTAAAATCACTGTGTAAGCCTATATGAATGGTTATATATTTTAAAAAGTAGATAGATTAAGAGATTTTTCTTAATATACAGATAAAATTGAGGTGTTGGCGTATAAAATATTATATAAATTTATAAATTCCCTATAGAAAATGCATGTATTAGTTGAGCTCGTATGATAAACTAAAGTAATTCTATACGCAATTCACTAGTAATATAGTGCTGATAAAGTAATAAGGTAGTATGTGATGAATGCTATTTTGAAAGCCTTGAAAATAGCATTCATCAGACGAGGGACGAAATCCTTTCTAGTCAATTAGTTCTCATACCGAACATGTTCCTGTCATAAGTTGGACTCGGTTCATTCCAGAATTAAGGAAATGAAACTCTTTACATGTTAATGTATAGTGCTACTGAGATACACGTGGGAGCCTGACGATGATTGACAATTAAGTAAAGTAACTGGCGACCTAACAATTACGGTACACGCCTTCACACTGAAACTAAAATAAACTCTTGGTACCGCCTCCTCCAACAGCAGCTCATTTTTCTCGCAATTTTGTGACAAGATTACTTGCTGATCACTCAACAATATGTAACTGAATTCATTCTCAGGAAACTACAAATTAAAATTCCTCTTTCATACATCCATTTTGATTGATTTAAATTCTATTTTATTCACTTATTTAATACATTTTTTGTCATACTTCATTCAGTTTTTAAGGAAGATTGCTTTGAAAATTTATGAATAAACTGTTAAATTTTTATATTTTAAACTTAATAACCTTAAAAATTAGAAGAATGCGAGTTAAATTAGCCATTTTTTAATCTAGTTTCTACGTCATTTTAATCAGTTTGTGAGTAAGAAACGAATTAAAGTGATGTAAAAATTGCATAATAAATAGCATTTTCTACCAATTTTTAAAGGTTTACGTTAAAAATTTATTAATTAAACCTCTTTTTGAAAGTTTAATTAATAAATTTTCACCACATAATCGCTTAAAAATGTGTAGAAAATGAGAAATTCACTTCAATATTTAGTACTTTTTACACCATTTTAATTCGTTTCCTACTCAAAAATTGACTATTTAGAGTTACGAATACGTTTAAAAATATTTATTTTCTTAAGAATAAACCTTCTAAATTTATTTATTTCGTATAAAAATTTTGTCAAAATGTTCTACTTTCCGTGGGACCACCGAGGGGTGCTTAAATAACTGCTACTCTTAACCGCTATAATAACAGGAAGATAATCATTGCGGTGATTAATAGTAAGCAATAAATAAATGAAATATTAATTAAAGTGTAAAATAATGTTTAAAAATGTTGTAATGAGTTACTCAATAGTGTCATTTAGCTGATAACCCTCGGGTTACATTAGCTATCATCGTGCTGACCCTAAGAGGCTTTAGGCCAGTTTCCTCAACAATTAATTCCAATTGGTTCCCATCCTAAAATAACCTTTACCTTAAATTAACAACCTGATAACATTAGAAAACTGTAAAATGATTTCAGAATTATGATTTTTACATGTAAAATAGTTGTATACTTAATCTTAGCAACGTAGCAGCTTAAAAATAATATCTTATCAGCGAAGAAACACTTGGATTTAAGTTGATCTGTAAACTTTATAATTAATTAGAGTGTTGATTCTCACGTGTGTCCATGGTTACGAAATTCCTCAATATTGTATCTTTAAAACTCCAGGAATTGATATTATATAATATATACCCCGATAACACTCTACAGTCTTTCAATATTGCATTTTTAATACAATAGTCTATACAGTAAATCCCGATATTTTATCTTTAACAGTACGTAAACAATAGACCCAGATATTCCATCTTTAAAATGGCATAAACTCCAGGAATTGACTATTCGACATAATTCAGACCCCGATATTATAGATCTAACACATGGCAGAATCTCAATATTGCATCTTTAACACTACATAGACGTCGTTGTTGAATTTTTAACCGATAGAGACCCGTCAACTACCTTTACTTTGTATATATTTTCAACATAATTGTAACCTCGTTAACCATCCCAATCTCTTATTTACGGGCACGACTGGATACAAGACACGATAACCAACCCAACGGAAGGGGGTGTATATATATATATATATATTATTATTTCCCCCCTATACAATGTATTCAAAATATAAAAATTATAGAAAATATTTGTTAAACTTTCAACATTGGACAGAGAGTAGCTGCAAAACAATCTAATTTTAATCCGTCATAAATCGAGCTGACATTTACTGGATGGGTTTATCTCGTAACCGGGCGTATACCCGCCACCTGTGTAGACTACCCTCCCACCAATTACAGTCGCCAAGTGTCGCCACCGGTCAGACTGTGAAATAAAAAATAAAATAAAAAATAAAAAAAAAATGTCCAGGAGATCCGGGACCTGCGGGTGACCGCAAGAGAATTTCATCCCCTTTTGCAAACCTTATCTTAATGACATCGAGGTTAGGTTAGGGGAAGCGAGGGCGGAATGTGGAGCTGGTAAGAAAAGGGGGGAAGGAGGGGCGTGTCCGAGGTCCGACCATTGATATGTCCTGACCTGATTTATGTCTCCTCTACGTTGGATGAAGCACCGGCGTTTCGTTAATGATGCTGGTAGAATTTCTCAGCCCTATCTTACCCACAACCTATGAGTTTAATTGTAGCGCTTGCGATACGAGACTGGAGTCAAGATTAGCTTTATATATTTAAAGAATAGGTTACTAAACTTATTGGCTCTATATTCACAATGCGTGGGTTGATATTATATGAGATATATCCTTATACTAAATGTCGACTCTTATACTAAGAGAGCCTATTAAAGTCGAGCTCTTATCAGAAAATATACGATTTAATAATGCATAATTATTTATAATATATTTAAAAAAACAAAAACAAAAAATTTAGAATATTTTTTATGCATCTAAACATAAAAATTACTCAGTTTTTCACGTATCTCAGCCTTATTCTTATCCAAACTTACACACTCTTCAATAAGTGTTTGACTGAACTATACTGTGAAAATGATTTTCTTTTTCCGATTTTCTTAAGCTATTTCTCAAATAGGAGTGATTAAATTTATATTTTAATAAATACCCAACGTTTTATAATAAGCTTGTTATTAAATTTAATAACGAATAAAGTAAATTATACAAGAGAAAAAAAAAGTAAAAATGAGGAGTGAGTAAACCATTCACGTACGGTTAGAAACAACAAGATTCGTGTTTATCACAATATATAGAGGTGCAGGCGATAACGAGCAAGTTCACCGACTGGACACAGTTTAGATCGTTAGTTACAGGCGCCCTACTAGACCTACTACTCTAGACTCTAATTGGGTGGGGCGAGAAATGGGCTACGATCATCGAAAAGAAATTTTCTTTCGCAAACTGCTTCTCACTACAGCTGCGATCTTTTAAGTTCTTACCAAATCTTAACACGTTCAACTTTAGGACAGACGAACGTGTCGAGGATGCGAATTGTCACCATTTTTCTAAAGAAAAAAGCAATATCTGATGCATCTGCTACGAAGAATCTTCATTTAAATAATCGAGTTTGTAATTTATAAAGATTTAGTTGAATACTTAATATATGTTAAGTATTAAAATTAGAGTAAAAGTATGAGGGCTTAACAAGACTTATGCGGGTTAATTAAACTAGTATCAGACTATAAATATCTCATTTTTATTCTTCGAGTTGTTGAGAAGTTAATTTAATTTGTAAATAAGTAAAATTTTTTTTTTCTTTTTTAGCGGTTTACAAATTTGTTTTAAAGTTGCTGCCTCTTACGATCATCTAGATTTAAAGTGATAAGAAGGATAAATCTGTTAATACGTGTTTAAAAAATTCAAAAAAATATAAATATTTTGCTTTAAATTAATTTAATTCTATTAAATTATTAAAATTAACTTATATGTATTGCTTATTTTTTATATGATTTATGTAAATTGAATATAAAATTATCCTGACGTTCATTAGAGATAATGATGATATGCACTTGCATTCATGATAATTTTTGTGATAACTCTTTTCCTAATCTAAAATGATTTAATCTTATCTTTAATGACAGATTTTAATCTCAAAATATTCTAATAATTTTTATATTAAAAAGTAAATATGTGGCCTATAAGCTTATTTTTAATAAAGGCCTATAGCAAAAAACAATGCACTTTTTGTGTTGACTTTATTTAAAACATAATCTCATCGTTTACTTTGTTAAACGTTATATTATATTAAAAACTGCATTAAATAATTAAAATAAATAAATTTAATTGTTATTTTTAATTTATTAATTGATAATAGGCTAAGAAAGGCTTTCTATCCGTCTCTCTGATGTAGACTTAACGCGATAAAATCAATTTTTAAAAGATTTTTAAACACGTAAATGAATTTTTAAGAAGTGTTTTATTGTAAAAATGTCTTCTAAACACTCTAAATTATTAATTTATTAATAATTTATTACAAAATCTCTAATTTTTTAATAAAAAAGTTGAACATATTTCAAGCATGTCTTCACTCCGTTCAATTATAAGTTGATTTTAATAGTTTTATAAGTTAATTATTTACATACATATATGTAAAATAATTAATATAAGAAAGTAATTATTGACTTTATAATATATTCTTAATAGTTAATGAGGTTTTTTTTATAGGTTCTACAACTTCTAGAACGATCTTATGAACCCTGTTTTCTATATGATATTTATAACGTGATGTAGACAAATTATGGGTTATAATCGAAGCTTTATTACCTTGAACTAAACCATAAATGTCTTCAATAAATCTATTACTGTAATAAGAATAATGAAAAGTCTTCGTATTGAAAGTAGGCAATATCTTCTACTTGAAAATTAAAATACTCCAATTATTTTTAATCGCCTATTATAATTCTTTAATTACAATGCCTTGAGAGGGGTGATTTTAGATTGGATGTAACAATATCTTAACATTTAAAGTCTCTTAAATAAATTCTATAGGTACTGTAGCCATTGATGATGAAGGAATTACAAATGAAATTTATATAATTAACCAATAGGGCATTAAGGAATTTATTTAAATTAATTGAATTGTCGAGTGTATTTTGAGTCATCTTGATTTAAAATTATGTACAGGATTCAAGTAATGCTTTTAGTAAAAGATATAAATATGCCTGTAGCAAAAGCAACGCTTCGACCCTGTTATAGGCATTTTGAATTTTATAAGGCCAAAAATATGCCTGTAGCAAAGATATCGCTTGAATCCTGTTATAGGTATTTTGAAGATCGGAAAGCTCTAAAATGCCTACAAACAATATAATAAATATCTATGTGTCTGTATGCTTATAATTGAAGACCTGAAAACTAAATCAAAAGTCTTTATTTGGAGAGATTATAAAGAAATACATACAGATATAGACAGAAAAATATGTTTAGAGAGCCGAAAGACGTGGGTTCGGTTCTGAAATACATTCTTAGGTATGCTACAGGTTCAATTCTCACTCGGAAACAGTATAAGAACCGAACCCACGTCCTTCATTTCGTACGTTTTTCGGTGCTGTTAACTACATCCTGGATATAATTTAAGCATGCATATATGCATGAAATTACATAAATAACTTTACAAATCGGTAGTAAGACATCAACTTCTTTATAATCAATTGAATTCATAAAATAATCTTTCTCTTAATATAATAACCATTATTTTTGAAGAATTTTATAAAATTTTCGTCTTATAAGACAAAAACTTTATAAATTTCTTAAAAAATAATGGTTATTATATTTAATTTAAGATCTATTCTTTTACATAAACCTTTTGTACCATTAACCATCTTAAAAACCAACTTACCAATAGGGTTAAATTAAAAAAAAAAAAATGTACAAATTAATCACTCGAACGTCATTAAAAATTACGCTTCTAATTGAATACGAATATATTTAATGATTTCAACCTTGTGTTAAAAGGATAACCGCTTATTAAAGGAACCATTCATGAAGATGTATTAAAATTACACTCATTTCCTCCCTCTGTTATCAGTTTGATGTTCATTGTTCTGACTTATCCCACGGATAGGTCTATACTCACACTACATTGATTTCTATAGGGTAAGGCGGGACGGTTAATTGTCTATCCTATCCAATAATCGCATCACAGGGTTTCATTCACACCCTCAAGGTAGTGGCGCGTATAAACAATTAAAATTTACTAGTGAATAAGGGGTTAAAATAAGTAAAATCTTTTAATGAATTTAAGAATTTAAAATGACTTTAAGACTTCTTTAAATTAATCTTAGTAGTGTAGAAACACCTGTCGAAGATTATTTAATGGAGCCAGGTTGTTGAGATAGGTTCTACATCTTGTTGAGAACGTTAGAGAAAGATACAATTCTAGATAAACATGGTGTATCTTCATTGATGACTATCTAAGTTCGTTACAGATAAGTAGAGTTACTCTAGAATGATTAATATCAACACCTTGCTTATCTCACAACGGGGAATGATAGTAGCTTATTATATACATACACACATATATAATATATATATATATATATATTTTATTAAATAATAATCAAATAAAGTTCGTAGACCTTCCACTTCTTAGTTTTTCTCCTCCTAAAAAATTATTACTACTCGAGTTAAATAAACCCAACTTCATTGAACGTCTATCAGTTTTTAATGGGAGGATGTAACAGTTATTTTTTTGTGAATTGTGTGGAGTTAAGACATAAAATTATAAATAAAATCTGTTTAAATGTTTAATAAATTGTAAAATGTTACTTATATGTAGCAATAATTCAATAAGTTCTGATGTAACGAAATTATCGGCTCGTCTGAATAGTATAGGGGAAAAAAAAAAGCCTTTTTTTAAGGCATAAAGGAATATGAAATTTTTACTTAGCTTATAGGCCTAAATTAGGGCCTGTTATTTATAAAATTTATAAGTTTCTAGATCTGTAAATTTTATTTTTATGTATATAATTGACGTTCCTTGCTTCGCTTTCAGATTTTCAGTATGGTTTGAGAACTTTAATGGCTTTAAATAAGGAGAATAATGTTACTAATTATAATTGCTATCAGTTAGGATTCTTATATATATAATTTTTTTACTTAAAAAGTCTTTATTTTTTCGCAAACAGAAGGATTTTTCCTGGAAATAATGCGAATTTTGTGCTCATTTTATTGAACTTCAAATATTTTTAGTGACAAATTATTTTTATTATATTAAATATCATAATATTTTTATCTAAAGCAGAGTTCCAATATGGCTTAATAAGATTATTGAGACACGAATCGGAATTGAGACAGTTGATATATAGCGTTAGTTCGATGATTTGACATATAATGACTCAATCTGTTGAAACAAATCAAGATAGTCAGTCAGTTACTTGACATTGATTCGATTCTGCATTACTCCCAATAACTTTAAACACTTTTACACTTTTTCTACACCATTTAAGCTACCAAACTGCAATCTTTTAGTAAAAATACTTCTTTATTATCCTATTAAGAATAGAGAGTTTCTGTAACAACAACTAAATTAAAGGGTAATTTATATTATAAAAAAATCTCTTAAAATTAAGATTTTATGCTATTTTATACCTTAAAACAACTGCATAAATCTATAATTTATCATTTTACATTATTTATTTTACAAAATAACCTAAGTTTGGACTACATTAGTTATCCTTAAGACGTATAGTTTAACATTTTCAAGAGAATAAGTGAAATTGCGAGGGTAATTTGCATAAAATTAAGGTTATTTAATATATTAAACGCGTTAAAATTATTGTGAAAAGTAATTATTTACCATTATAATACGTTTGTTTTATAAAATAACTCAAAAAATTTCACTTTGGACTGCATTACTTACCCTTAAGAAGGTATTACTTTTAACATTTGTAAGACCACAAGATTTTTTGAAGTAGAAAAATCGTGATTAATCTTATGATTATTAAAGGAGATTTTATGCTTTTCAAATATTCTAACCCCCCTTTCTAAATATTAAAAAAAAAAGGATATGAAAAGTAACAGCTGTTAAGGATAGGTTCGTGCAATCCAGATTACGATGGATCGCCCTATCTAAACACGTTAAATTAGTCTAGAAATTTTGTTTAAAGAGATAAAAATGGCATTCATTCAATTTAAAAGATAAGTTAAAATTAATTTTTAAATAGCCCTTTCATTGTTATCATCATCAGTAACGTTATCAATCGCGCGATAAGATCAAGGGGATTTAATTGCGCTTCATTACTGTTAAGGGTAAGTTTAACATTTAAATTATAATTTCTATTAATTTAAAATAATATTTTATGGTAAATTTATATAATATTTAAGAATTAATAACGTATTTATACAGTAGAATTAAGTCTTGTTCGAGTTATTTCAGCCTAAACTTGTGCTCTTACTAACACGAATATGGGTCATTGAACCTGACTTATCCCACGG
>NW_019384869.1:953249-1000878 GCF_000671375.1 Centruroides sculpturatus
AAATGAACTCACTTTAATTAAGTTAATAATATAATAATAAATTAATTAAATATTAATAAAATTAGAATTTAAAGCTTAAATTTTAATTATAATTTAACAAATAATTATAATTACAAACTTATAAGTTAATATAAACTTAATAGAAAAGAATAATTAGGAATTTGTGAGAAATTAAACGAAATTTTAACTAAATTGGGATTAAAATTAAAATAAAATGATTAAATAATATATATTCTATATTTTCTATAAGGTATAATAAGAATTTATACTATAAAATTATATTCTTCCATTAAAAAATAATATATTATTCTATAATAAGATAGTGATTAAAGTATTTTTAATAATTTTCTATACCGAATTGCTTTTATATAATATTAATAAGACCATCAAATTTAGGAATGAAAAATGACAAAAGATGCAAGTTAAGGCTTGGGTAATGTAATATATTATAGCAATATTTTAGAAGGGACTGAGTAAATGGTAATTGCCTGTCAGTTAAGACTGCAAAAGGCACGAAACAATCTAGGCCTGCTATAATGAAATAAATTACAAGAGCAACCAACTTTTCACATTAACTTTGCCGCTGTACAATGAACAAGAAGGAAAATATCAAAGCTTTACAAGACCTATGACGTAACAAATTATCACCCCCAATTTAATGGTAAAATCATTCAAATTTACTACTAATAGGTAAGGACGTTTCACCCTCTTTTTTTAAATATGTAATCAATGTTAGATGAGGCCCTTAAAGTTAAGGCCTACTAGGCCTTCTGGTGTTTAATTTATGCACGCTTTTAAGGTTTTTATGATCTTAAATGCGCTAATTTTTTGCTTATATAAAAACGTTTTTAATATAGTAAGCGATTCTACTTTAATTTAACACGTAAAGTCGTTGAATAATTCCCTTTTTAAACTAACCATTCTATAGCCATTTTTCTTAACATTACGATTTATAAATCAATTTAAGATTTTAATTAACATAAATAGGCCTAAATTAAATTATAATTAAGTAAATAATTAGTCATTTTTGTATAAGAATCTTTACTTACCGGGATGCCTGTATTGCAAGTAACGTGCATAACGCCACGGGTAAGATAAGTGATGACGTGATAATAAAAATGGCGTAATTGTCTGTAATTGTCCAAATGATGAATTTCGTAAGTTCTGAGATTGATATAAACTACGAGACAAACCATAAGAGTCCGGGCATTGTACGGGATAGAAGCCACTATGAGCGAGTACTGGTCTTGCAACAGTGGGTCTGACTACAGCTTGTTCATTTTGGTTATCGGAAGATGTTGAATCATCTTGAATATTTTTCTCTTCTCCAACGATCGAGTCTATAGAAAAACCTAATTTAGGTTTAATATTCGATACTTCTGGTGCCATTCTACTTGTCACATTGCAATGTTTACTTTATGATACAGTTAATGATTTTTTATGTGTTCTTATAGGCCTAATTTAAAGTAGAACAGAAATTGTACACTGGCTTATGAATATCTGTCGATGCCATAAATCCACAAATGTTTTCAACTATGTATTTACAACCTACAATTAGGCATTGACTTGACTAGCTCCGTTGTCTACCTTGAGGCACTCGACGTGCATCGCACCGGCCGACACATGCTGCCCCCTTGTGTTAAAAGACTGCGTATACTACGTCATGAATTCTCACCCTCTCTCTCTCTCTTCTGTCGTTCATTTTTTAAACATTATTATAATTATTTTAATTCGAAAATATGTGCCTAACTCTCTGTGATTTGCTATTCTTTTAATGCGCTTCTATACGCATTGTTGTGAAGTACAATTTAAATTTTTGTCTGTAATAAAGAAAATTTTCTCTATAATTTTTTAAAAATTATTTAGGCAAATATATTATAAAAATAATAATAATAAACAAAAAAATGGTTGTATGTCTTAAAGAATAGCTTAAAATTACACCAGTTTTTAAATATGTGTTTTTAGAAAGTTTACACCATCCTTAAAGTTTAATTATATTTATTATCACATTTAAATTAAAATCAAGGTTAAAATTAAATGTAAATACCAATTAAATTTCTCAATTAAAGAGACTTTAAAGTAAAAGAATAAGTAGCAAACCCTTACCTTCAGAAAATGGCAATTAATTAATTACCGTTTTTCTGATGGTAAATATTACAAATTTACGAAAAATTTGATCTTATTTCTATTGATAGAATGGGATAATCTACATTAAACTCACGCATACACATACAAACACACTCTACGAACTAAGCAATACATACGAAGTTACTTCTCATAAAAATCATAGGAGGAAGTATCATAGTTCGTATCAAATCCGTAACATTATTTCTTGTCATCTTTACAACATCCGTAGACAGTCTCGTATTCATAAATAAAGATGTGAACAATGCTGGATCCCCGGGTCATTGAACTACATTTATTCTCATGAAATTCTTAGCTAAGTTAAGTTAATTATATGTTTTTAAATAGCTTAAAAACTCTATTTTTCAATTACATAATTATAATTTTTATATGCATTTATAAATTCAATTTTTTATCCATTTAATTCTCTCATCTCATACATTTTCTCCTTGTAAACTTAGCGTATATCGGACAAATCTTATCATTTTACTCCATCAAAATGGCTTAAAAAATGTAAATAATTATTTTAAAAAAATAATTAAAATAATAATATTTATTCTCTTAAAAATAATTTAAATATAATTTTATTTAATTAATTCTTAAATAATTTTTATTTATATTTTTTTTTTAATTAGCGAATTTGTAGGCCTTGTTTGGAATATAATTAAATAGGACTTTAAGAATAATGTTTACATATAAATAAATATATACAACTTTAATTAAGTTAATAATATAATAATAAATTAATTAAATATTAATAAAATTAGAATTTAAAGCTTAAATTTTAATTATAATTTAACAAATAATTATAATTACAAACTTATAAGTTAATATAAACTTAATAGAAAAGAATAATTAGGAATTTGTGAGAAATTAAACGAAATTTTAACTAAATTGGGATTAAAATTAAAATAAAATGATTAAATAATATATNTAAGTTTCTTAACGTAACTAAAGTTTAAAAATACAATTTATATTAAAAAAATTCATGAAATTTTCAAAACTTCATTGAATTAAATTGTAATTTAAATATTAAACTTCATATTTTAATAATTATATTAATGTAATTTTAATTAGTTTTAACTGCTTAAAATACTTATTTTATTAAAATTTATGGTGTAAAGTTTAATTTAAACAACATTAAAGCAATCTTTTCAAAGTTAAATGTGCTTAAATAGTCAATTAAAATTTTATAAGATAAATTTTTATAAGAAAAAAAATTTATAGACTTATAAAACTTAAATGTGCTGCTTTAAAAGGGAAGAAAAATGATTCCTTTCTGATAGAAAGTCTCTTTGAAAATATGACGATCTTTTAAAATGATAGCAAAGTAGAATCTTCAAGCATAAACTTTTGTAACATTTTCAAGACCCAATTCTTTAAATTTCTTTTTTATTTTTAATTTTTTAAATGTAATATTACAGTATTATATTACAATAGTTACTTTTAAAAGATGCTTTTAAACATCATTTTTATAAGATAAATATTTTTCAACAATTTCCCATTTTGAAACTTTTATTTCGAAATAAAATTATTAATTACGGCGTAAAAGGAACATCAAAATTTTCTTTTATAATACATACGGCTCAAAAGTCAGTTAAACACTATAAAAACAACGAGAGATACAATAAGAAAAAATTTCTCAGTCTTTCGCTATAAAAAAACCAGTCAAAACTTTAATAATCAATAATAATTTCGCTAAAATTTTATTAAAATATTAATTAATTTTACGTAATTTACATAAACACTGCCTTATTTTGTACCGAAATTTGTAGTACATTATCATTTTTTTTTTTTTTTTTTTGTAAAAAGATTTTGCTCTATAAATATATTTTTATAATGATAAAAATGTGTATTTAATTCATTAAATTTGTTCATTTATTTAAGATTTTGCAGCAAGAATTTGGATTAATTAATTGAATTTTCTTTTTTTTTTGTGGTACAATGTGAATTTTAATTAAAAATTTAGTAATATTTTGAATTTTATGTAAGTAAAATTAGAATTTTTCTGTACTTGAACGTCCAATTTTTAATTTTTTTTTAAATAAAAATTATTGATTTTTTTAAAATTTTGTTATAAAAAATTAACAATGTTTAATTCGGTTTTCTTTTCTTTCTTTCTTTCTTATTTTTTTCATATTTTGAGCCATAAAATCAGCAATTTTAAACAGAAAAATAGAAAAAAATGTTAAGAATTTTAGTTTTTTAAATATTTTTAATTGATTTTTTTTGTTTCTCATAATAGTTGTTGCTATTACGTTTTATATTGGAAGAAGAGTGATAATTCTTATTTATATATGAAGAGCGAGAGATTAGTTGATAAATAAGTGCACGTATTATGCAGGAAAGTGACCAGAAAGAGCAACAAACAATAGTAACCGTCAGCGGATTTGATTGGATTTACAAGCAATAGGTGTAAGGCCAACAAGAGAAAAAAGGTCAAATAAAAAGTCCAGTGGTAGATATAACACCTCTCAAGAAACCAACCAATGAGAAACCAGAAACAGATCGAAAAAACATCCACAGATACAAGTCGTGTGTAGAATCAGATACAAATCAACCGTTAGGGGATTAAAGACCCATATTGCTATTTTGTTTCTTAAGCCGAATACCGACAGACGTTCCAATTGAAACGTCAAGATAGAGGCAAACAAGTAAAGCAAACTGCACAGGAGGTTGGGGTATCTGTGACTGACTACTGACCTCATGCTGGGGTCACAGATACGACAGGACACCCCCTGCTAGTAAGGGGGGCCGAACCCCTTAAAACGAGAAAACGATGGAGTCTAGTCCTTTGTACTATAACCTATTGATGGGCATAGCTGCATATCGGTCTAACACTATAGACGACAATGGTTATACAGAGATGCATAGTTAGTCTTCCCTTCTGAACACACGTTCACAACTGGACAAGAGTTATAGTGAGGTCTCAATCAGTCGCCATTATGGTTTGTGAATAGCCCTAGTTTATAGGAAGCTGTGTCCCTCGATACTGCGTGTAACTGTCATCCATTAATGGCTAGTATTTCGTTTTCTATTCTTAAAATAACCTTCCCACCTTCACATGTGATTTATTATAGTCAATCTGCTAACTTTACACCGTGATTTAGGCTTAAATGTCGGTTTGATAGGTGATGCATTGTGGGTAAGGACACTATCAACTACTATTGTATTCGCAGCAGGAGTTCGATACTATCCGACATGCTGCACTTCACACAGCATGTCGGATAACTTCTATCAATAATAGCCCTTTCATTGCTTATTTTCTTTCAGACTATTTATTTACTTGTTTTTTTACATTTAAAAATGCCAGAACCAATCAGAATTTCGACGTTAAATCGTTATTTTTCGCTAAAAATCTGTCAAAGTGGTTTGCATTCTCACGTCAGTTCTAGCAAAAATCTATAGAATTGTCACACCTTATATTGTAAAGTACCGGTATATGTTTTTGAATCTATACAAGACCTTCTATATTTAGATTTCATTCATAAGAAGGAATAACAGCTGATAGTTAAATAGAAATACAAAGGTTAATTTTAGTATAAAATGTTTAAAATCTTTTATATATTTTATAACTGTGTGTTATAGCTCTGTACAGGAATTATACGCGTAATGAAGTTAATATGAATGAATTTGTGCGTATTTATTAACAAAAGTCATTAATTTTGGGAGCATTTCACAGCTCTTATACAATAAATAACCAAATAAAGCCAAACCTCTGAACAACAGTCACCTAAGGAAAATGGCCGTTGTTTGGAGGTCCGATATAACATTAAAAACTTGATTACAATTAATTAACATAATAAAAAAAATAATTAATCGAGTTTTATTATAAACTCTAATATAAATATAATTTTTCTTATAGATCAATTATGATATAAATCATAAGTGTTTAAGAGAAATGTCTAAAATGGAAAGCATCCCGGGGGAGCATCAATCAGTCGATAACTTTTGGGGTTCTCTTCTCAACTGGTATGATTCGTTCCTCATGTCTGTAATTGGCTCATGTATTGGCGGATAATTGACAGAATAATTATGCGTCCCCCGTGTGCTGTTGCTGTACAAAACCTCACAGCTCTCTTGTGGCTTTAGGGGTGATGCTATGGCTAAAACCAATAAGAATACCAAATTCTTCGCTATACAAAGGGCTTTAGTGTTGTCGGGTGTTTATGTAATAATCATTTAAAGTGTTATAAAGATAATTAAACTAGTTGCTGATCCCAAAACTTAATTATAATAAGTAGATAATGGTGTTGATGAAGTGTTAATATGGTCAAAAATAATTTAAAAATTCACTTATAATTATACTGTTTATTTATATATTTTACAAATTATATGGATAATTAATTGTATATGTTATAATCATATATAATTAGTGTTTATAACGAATAGCTTAAAAGTAAATTAAATTATTAATTATAATTAATTTATATAAGTATAAACAATGATTTTATGTTGTTTAAACTTATTGGATAATAATAAACAGTGATTTTATGATTATTTTTGACACATTGACGTATTAATAAACTGTAAAATGGTGTATAAATGTTTAATAAATAATCATTAAATTTAAGTATTTTGTTCTAAAAATTTTTCTTAATTATTTAATTATTCTCTTGATAAGGGGTCTAATTAACGATCATTAAATCGTTAACTTAATCTTTCTTTTAATTACATTTATTGGAGTTCTAAAAGCCTTATGAATTTCTTGTGAAAATTATTGATATTTTACACATTTAAAGGCACTAATTCATTAATATCTTCGTTAATTTATAAGAAATATCTTACAGATGAAGCTTACATCAGTTAGGAAGCCGTAGTAGATGCTCATTAAGGGTTATAGAAGCAGAAATTAGTTAAAACTACTAAAACTATTTTTACTTCTATAAGCCTTCGAAGGCCCTTTAAGCATAGGATTCGCTTTTTGTGTAAGTTATATTCAAAATATTTTAAAAATTCTTTTCATATCCTCGTTACTAGTTAACACGGATAAGATCAATAAAATTTATTTTTGTATATTTTAAAACCATTGCTTTTACTGAACTGGTTGATCATTAGTCAATTAAACTTGACACTATCTTGATGAATGTTAACAATCACTTAACGACTGATAATTATTGTCAAAATTAAAATAATTTTTTACCTAAAAGAATGAAAATTATTAACTAATTGCAGATATTGTTCAGCCATAAGCTTACGATATTATCTCATTGGTTATGTAACTACTGAGTGCAATTTATTGATGCATTCAGTGAGTGCACGCACACCCAATCAGCAGTCTCGTATCCTGTAATGAATCCAAGCCGAGGATCCAATCTATTTGAAGAATAAATGAATAAAAAATTAGGATTTATTATATCCTGTAATGAAGTTTAAACTTGGATTATTTTAATCTAAAGACTAGGATCCATTTTATTCTATGACTCGAAGAACAGGATTTATTCAATCCTAAATGATGTATTAAATTCATTAAATCGTTACGGTTTATGTATAAATTGAATCCATTCTATACCAATGTAAATCTAGGATTAGGATTTATTCCTGTTTATTACAAATGTAAAAGTAGGATCATTTTATATCACTACAGACCTAAGAGCAGTACTCACCTTCAGTAGGATCTATCTTACAGTAAATGTATTGTACAGCAAGGATCCATTCTAACAAGGATTATTATGAATCTTGGATTAAAGCTCATTCCTGCTTATAATAAATGTAAAATAATATTCATTAATTCATATAATTTTGGATCTATTTCAGCTCTTAGTTAATCTAACAACAGGATCCATTATATCCTATAGATCTATCTGTGTTTATAGTAAATCTACGAGCATGATTTATTCCATTCCATTATAAACTTAAGAACAGAAGCCATTTTTGCATATAGGATAGTAAGTTTATGTGTAAGATGTATTCCTAAGAGTAGCATCCATTCTGTTGTATAAACCATAAGAGGACTACAACATACATATAAGTATCTTCTACTTATTAAAAAATAAAAGAGATTCGACTCCAAAATTTGAAAATCTCTTCTCTTCCTCTCTCTACAAGAGAGTGTCTAGAGGCAAATTTTCAAGTTATCGGCCAAAGACAGTAATTAGCAATGGCTTCACTAATTGACGAAAGATCTGGGACGACACATGATCGTTAATGTCATCATAAAATGACAATATTAGCAACCTGCAGCATGTAATAGTGTTATCAAATTAATTACGTTTTTTAAACACGATTTGCTATTGGAAAGGGATTAAGTAGAGATTAACAAATGCATGATGGACACGCGGCTAATCGGTTTGCAAACAGGAAATAGGCTATGTGCTGTACTAACGACAGATGTTAGGACTTCTCCTTTCCCACGACCCTCGTCTTTTTCTTTGTAACTTGTACCTTATTGTATCATGAATCAATATGTACAGTACATATATAACATCTATATACGATAATTCGACTTGGAATTGTGCTTTATTCTACCTTTCGAAGTACTAAGAACCCATATGCCAAACTGAAATAATCTTAAATTACATCATAAAATAATTTAATTCTATAATAAAATTATTCCTTTGAATCTTCACCAATCTCTGAATTCTCTTTGTTGTATTGGTTTTGAAATGAATTTTTATACATTTTAAGCTTGAATTTTAAATTTATTTTTAAACAAATTTTATATAAATTTACGTAATTTATAATTTTATAAAGTTTTAAGTAATACATTTAATAATTTATAGCTTAAAAGTATAGAAATCATTCGAAAATTCAGCTTTATATTTAAATATATTTAAGTTTTAAGCTGGATAAAAATTAAATTTTTATATAATTTATAAATCTTTATAAAAAAAAATAAATTATTAAACAATAATTAATTTTTTATGTATATTTTTAATCATTTATATCAATAAATTCTTTGGATAAAGTGAGCTTAATTCCCATTTTGCATACCTTGTGATTAATGATATTCGTTTTAAACGAGGTATTTTTTTTCTAATTATTTTAAATGAATTTCATGAAAAATACTTTAAAAAATATTAATTTAATATTTTTAATGTGGGATTTATAGAGTATTTAATATAGCCTATACCTAAATTCTGGTATGTGTAAGAAAATATAATATGTAAGCTACTGAAAAAGATCATCTTTATTATTCTTTAGGCCTAGGATAGAAGAATAAATTGACCTTTAAAATGTTAAGAGTTCAAGAACATTTTAGATTAAAAGTACTTAAAAATTTCCGATATACTTTAAAAAAAAAAAAGTCATTTTACGAAGTCCGAAATACGTGACAATAACCAAGAATTAGTTTATTCTTAGAGTAAAAGTAGTGTATTATAAGTTTATAGGCTTTGGGAGGAGTAGGTGGTTCTTGTTAAGCTATGTCACTCCGAATTACGACCGACCTTTGACCTAGGTCCATTAGAGAGATACGAGATCACGTGATTGTGATGTGTAATGATTCTATATGGCTCTAGTGGAGACTCTTTTTTTTTCTTTTTATCTTTTATAAAAGATTATCTTGATACTTTTCTTCTTCCTCCAAAATTCATTTATTTATCTCTACCCCCTTTAAAAGAACGATTAAATCAGATAGGGTATATATAAGGTTTTAAAATTAAATAATTGAAGAGAAAATAGCAGTTATCAAGTATAGTTTTTTTTTTAATTTAAGAAGGTTTTCTAGTTGTAGAAAATATGCTGGACACCTCATCTGTCTTCTTGCATCATCGTCAAGCAACCCGATTCTTGGTAAGAAAACCGCCAACACTACACACACAACTATATTCGTCACCCATTAACAAGAGACTAAAGAATCACATAAAGGCTGAGCAACTCGAGTATGGGTCATTGCTACTTGGATTCGGTTACAGACATCTGTTGCCATTTTTACGTGCTCGTCATCACATACAAGTGACACTCGACAATACCTCCCCCCCTCTGAATGCCTGCGTATTATGAGCTAATGTTCTATTTAAATATTTTGTGCTTATAGATCTAAAAAAATCCTTCTTATTACACTCATTACTCATCAATTAATTTCATAACTTTTATGAGGTTATTTTTTTTTCATTTTTATAATTAAATCAGTGTTTTTTTCTAAGATAATTGTTTTTAAATTTATTTTTTAATATTTTAAAATTGTTATATTATTATTATTTATTAGAATAAGTTGGAATAAGTATAAATTCGTGGATTGAAAAGAGAACAAATCTACCATTTTCTGGTATTCTGCAATCAGAATTCGATTAAGAAAACGTTAAAAAAATGCAAAAAAATAATAAAAAAGTCACAAAGTTTCTTGAATAAAGTTGTAAAATTCCAAAGAAACATTTAAAACTTTTTATTTGTACAAAAATTGGAACGATAAATCTCATCATCTTCACGATTTCTCCATCTTCAATCCTGATGCTCTCCATCTTCACTTTATACCATTTAATCAAATTTAAATCTTAATTTAAGACATTTAGAAAAAATATTAATTATATAATATCGATTTTAATTTATTAACTAACCTTTATAGGGTTATTATGGTGTCGAAAGATGATAAATTGAGGAAAGTTTGTTATGGACTTTTAACTGAACATCATCCTTGTGATAGACATAAATGTCCAGTTTTGAGTCTGGATAATGTTATCAAGAAAGGGTTTAACGAGTCAAAATTTGTGTGTTTCGATGCCTGCAGCAATTTCCTGTTTGTTAACACTTAAAAGTCTTTTAGAGCCACCACTCAAGACACTCATAAATCAAAATAACCATTTGTGAGAGGTCAAATGCTTTACCATTGGCTATCTTGCTGAAAATTACAACAACCAATTAAAAACATCAATTGAATGGTGTGGTGGCATCTAAGGGATGCAGTTTCCATGACAACGAAGGTTAAATATCATCCGTCATCCATTTTAGAGACAGGTGTCTCTATATATAATGGATGAGAGAGATTGTGTTTTTTACAGAAACATGGGATTGAGTTGCTGCCTACTGAGAGTTAGTCTTAGTGATCTGTGTTGACGTGTTGGGTTCAGTACTTGAGTAATAAATTTTCATTAGGGTCAACCGTAACACGGTTGGGGGCAATCTCAACACTTGTCGCATCAAAATTTCGACATATTTTGCCCAATATAAAAGCGAGAATTTCTTTTTAGATTTTTCTTGAATTTTCTACATTTTTTTTTTCTTTCTTTCCTATAAAATTTAAACAGTAAAAATCTCAATTTATTTGCCTCCAAAAAAAAAATCAAATATAGTTTTAAGTACAAGAAACTAAGTACTAATTTAAGCATAATGATGATTAATTAGAATAGTAGGCCTATAATTTAAACGTAATTAAAAATTTAATAGCTAATTTGTAATTTAAAATATTTACGGAAAAAATATATAATTTTTTTTTATAATGTATTTTCTGTATTTTTATATGGTATGGCTTTACCAAGTTGGACCCTCTAGCGCGGGTGTTACTACTATATCCCATTGCAATAAAATTCGATTATGTGATTTCTTATCTTAGTTTCGCTGCATAAATTCTGCTTCTTCTGAAAGTTATATCGCTTCAAATATAATAAAAAATAACTGTTTAA
The DNA here is from genome assembly GCF_000671375.1 of Centruroides sculpturatus. Lineage (NCBI taxonomy): Eukaryota > Metazoa > Arthropoda > Arachnida > Scorpiones > Buthidae > Centruroides > Centruroides sculpturatus. The sequence goes on from NW_019384869.1 coordinate 964,934, forward strand.
AATATATTCTATAAATTATTTTTAACAAATATTTAAAAATTAAGCTTTAAATTAAGTATTCTGACGCTTAAAATATGAAAATTTCATTCTCTTCTGAAGCTATTTTCCATGGTTTTTCTTAAAGAAAATTAGTTTAAAATGTAAAAAAAATACATTAAAAAGCTTAATAAGCTTGATATATATATTTAAAATACAGAAAAAAGTATAAATTTCTTTCCTCTACTTGCGTATTCATGCAATACTTAAGATCTATACCGGCATCGCCGTATATCTACAAATGCCTAACCTTTGACCCTAAAGTAAGTCTGAAAATTCAAAGGGGAGGAGAACGTGGCGGATACATTCCACTAACTTGAAATAACAAATAACCTGCCAATCATTTAACAGTACCCACTCCATACCTAAATAACCCCTGTTTCTATAACAAATTACAGGGTTTAGTGATAGACTAGTTTGTAGGATAGAAGATGGGTGTGTTTGTCGACACATTGCTCCCAGTTTGCTTTTTAGAGGAGATCTTTTTCGTCTCTTCATTCTTGTTTGCCATACGTCAGATATGGAGATGACGAGTTTAGCCCTTCTGCCAAAATTCTCACCTGTCGTGGGTAAATCTTACGCCCCGTTTCATAACATACGTCAAGTCATTTTCTTAAAGAATTTTCAAGAATATTGTCTTTTTCTTGATAGGAAAANACTGTACTGTGTTGTTTTCAAATAGTTAAGAGTATAACTTTATATACAACCCTCTAAAGTTGGACATTCTAGTAACAAGGAATGTCAGTTTTGAAGATGTCCAACTATCGGAGGTTTTACTGTGTATTGAAAATGTAAACCCTCGTTAGAGGTGTTTGAGAGTGACCAACTTCAAGAATTTTACCGGATAAGAATTGTTGACGGTTCCAATTAAAAGAGTTCAACTTTATATACAGTAAAGTCTCTGAAGTTTGACACCACTGTAGAAGTTTCACTGTATACAAGAACTGTATAAATTCCACAAAAGATTAAAGACACAACGCAATAGATCAACAGTTGTTTAAAGATTCCCAAATCAAGTTTTTGAACCGACGTCATTAAAATTCTACACATTTATACAAGACACATTGTCTGTCATTATAAAAGCTATACCCATCTTCACTAACTTACAAATGTTAAAGTTAAACAATATGGCGTGGGTGCATCTTTTTGACAACATTAATCCATCAGTTGTATGTAAAGTTCTATCTTTCGGTTAGAAATTATACATAAATATATCATTAAGATTCACTTAGGATTACATAAATAACATTTTTAAAACTTTCCTGATACGTCTTACGAATTTTTACATTATATTTTTATGTTTTTATACACCTTTAAATTTGGAAATTTTATAACCATGTTTACATTTCTTTTCAGGTGAATAATGTCACATTTGAATTTACATATTTATAGAAAAAGAAAGTTTAAAAAGTCATATAGTAACAATGATATGTTTATACAAAGTTTAAAGGTATGGATATGCTTTTTAAGAACTTTTTTTTTATAATTGAGAATAATAAAAAATATATAAATTATATAAAATATCATAAATTATGTGTTTCACGCTATGCATAATTATTAATTTTAAATAAAATACAAAAGTAAAAGAAAAAAAAAATTATTGTGGAAGAGAACCAATACATAACAGTAGTAAGAATGTTATCTATTTATCAATGTCTACTTTCAAATAGGTAAGTTACTACACGTGAGTTAGAAATAATATATTATTTGCATGGTTTGTAATAAATCTGTATGGAAATTATATATGGATAGGACGAGTTGTGGACTTATATTAGCTTCTCAGCAGGACTTTTATGTACAGTCAAGGAGTGGTGATGCAAGTAGTAGAAGCACGTCTCCTATATGAGAAACGTCCATTTATACGATAAGTCTTGACTCAGTTTGCATGCTTTTTATATAATATAAATGCCTTTTTTTATTTTTACTATTAAAATAAAGTTTAATCCTGATATAAGTTTCTTGAGTATGATCATTTTTAATTTGGCGGGTAAAATGTATATATAGGCCTATATATATACACACACATTATATATTTTTATAATGGTTAATATATATATAGATTTAAGCCTAGAAATATATTATTAACAATAANTGATTTTATGATTATTTTTGACACATTGACGTATTAATAAACTGTAAAATGGTGTATAAATGTTTAATAAATAACCATTAAATTTAAGTATTTTGTTCTAAAAATTTTTCTTAATTATTTAATTATTCTCTTGACAAGGGGTCTAATTAACGATCATTAAATCGTTAACTTAATCTTCCTTTTAATTACATTTATTGGAGTTCTAAAAGCCTTATGAATTTCTTGTGAAAATTATTGATATTTTACACATTTAAAGGCACTAATTCATTAATATCTTCGTTAATTTATAAGAAATATCTTACAGATGAAGCTTACATCAGTTAGGAAGCCGTAGTAGATGCTCATTAAGGGTTATAGAAGCAGAAATTAGTTAAAACTACTAAAACTATTTTTACTTCTATAAGCCTTCGAAGGCCCTTTAAGCATAGGATTCGCTTTTTGTGTAAGTTATATTCAAAATATTTTAAAAATTCTTTTCATATCCTCGTTACTAGTTAACACGGATAAGATCAATAAAATTTATTTTTGTATATTTTAAAACCATTGCTTTTACTGAACTGGTTGATCATTAGTCAATTAAACTTGACACTATCTTGATGAATGTTAACAATCACTTAACGACTGATAATTATTGTCAAAATTAAAATAATTTTTTACCTAAAAGAATGAAAATTATTAACTAATTGCAGATATTGTTCAGCCATAAGCTTACGATATTATCTCATTGGTTATGTAACTACTGAGTGCAATTTATTGATGCATTCAGTGAGTGCACGCACACCCAATCAGCAGTCTCGTATCCTGTAATGAATCCAAGCCGAGGATCCAATCTATTTGAAGAATAAATGAATAAAAAATTAGGATTTATTATATCCTGTAATGAAGTTTAAACTTGGATTATTTTAATCTAAAGACTAGGATCCATTTTATTCTATGACTCGAAGAACAGGATTTATTCAATCCTAAATGATGTATTAAATTCATTAAATCGTTACGGTTTATGTATAAATTGAATCCATTCTATACCAATGTAAATCTAGGATTAGGATTTATTCCTGTTTATAACAAATGTAAAAGTAGGATCATTTTATATCACTACAGACCTAAGAGCAGTACTCACCTTCAGTAGGATCTATCTTACAGTAAATGTATTGTACAGCAAGGATCCATTCTAACAAGGATTATTATGAATCTTGGATTAAAGCTCATTCCTGCTTATAATAAATGTAAAATAATATTCATTAATTCATATAATTTTGGATCTATTTCAGCTCTTAGTTAATCTAACAACAGGATCCATTATATCCTATAGATCTATCTGTGTTTATAGTAAATCTACGAGCATGATTTATTCCATTCCATTATAAACTTAAGAACAGAAGCCATTTTTGCATATAGGATAGTAAGTTTATGTGTAAGATGTATTCCTAAGAGTAGCATCCATTCTGTTGTATAAACCATAAGAGGACTACAACATACATATAAGTATCTTCTACTTATTAAAAAATAAAAGAGATTCGACTCCAAAATTTGAAAATCTCTTCTCTTCCTCTCTCTACAAGAGAGTGTCTAGAGGCAAATTTTCAAGTTATCGGCCAAAGACAGTAATTAGCAATGGCTTCACTAATTGACGAAAGATCTGGGACGACACATGATCGTTAATGTCATCATAAAATGACAATATTAGCAACCTGCAGCATGTAATAGTGTTATCAAATTAATTACGTTTTTTAAACACGATTTGCTATTGGAAAGGGATTAAGTAGAGATTAACAAATGCATGATGGACACGCGGCTAATCGGTTTGCAAACAGGAAATAGGCTATGTGCTGTACTAACGACAGATGTTAGGACTTCTCCTTTCCCACGACCCTCGTCTTTTTCTTTGTAACTTGTACCTTATTGTATCATGAATCAATATGTACAGTACATATATAACATCTATATACGATAATTCGACTTGGAATTGTGCTTTATTCTACCTTTCGAAGTACTAAGAACCCATATGCCAAACTGAAATAATCTTAAATTACATCATAAAATAATTTAATTCTATAATAAAATTATTCCTTTGAATCTTCACCAATCTCTGAATTCTCTTTGTTGTATTGGTTTTGAAATGAATTTTTATACATTTTAAGCTTNCCCATTGCAATTGGATAAAGTGAGCTTAATTCCCATTTTGCATACCTTGTGATTAATGATATTCGTTTTAAACGAGGTATTTTTTTTCTAATTATTTTAAATGAATTTCATGAAAAATACTTTAAAAAATATTAATTTAATATTTTTAATGTGGGATTTATAGAGTATTTAATATAGCCTATACCTAAATTCTGGTATGTGTAAGAAAATATAATATGTAAGCTACTGAAAAAGATCATCTTTATTATTCTTTAGGCCTAGGATAGAAGAATAAATTGACCTTTAAAATGTTAAGAGTTCAAGAACATTTTAGATTAAAAGTACTTAAAAATTTCCGATATACTTTAAAAAAAAAAAAGTCATTTTACGAAGTCCGAAATACGTGACAATAACCAAGAATTAGTTTATTCTTAGAGTAAAAGTAGTGTATTATAAGTTTATAGGCTTTGGGAGGAGTAGGTGGTTCTTGTTAAGCTATGTCACTCCGAATTACGACCGACCTTTGACCTAGGTCCATTAGAGAGATACGAGATCACGTGATTGTGATGTGTAATGATTCTATATGGCTCTAGTGGAGACTCTTTTTTTTTCTTTTTATCTTTTATAAAAGATTATCTTGATACTTTTCTTCTTCCTCCAAAATTCATTTATTTATCTCTACCCCCTTTAAAAGAACGATTAAATCAGATAGGGTATATATAAGGTTTTAAAATTAAATAATTGAAGAGAAAATAGCAGTTATCAAGTATAGTTTTTTTTTTAATTTAAGAAGGTTTTCTAGTTGTAGAAAATATGCTGGACACCTCATCTGTCTTCTTGCATCATCGTCAAGCAACCCGATTCTTGGTAAGAAAACCGCCAACACTACACACACAACTATATTCGTCACCCATTAACAAGAGACTAAAGAATCACATAAAGGCTGAGCAACTCGAGTATGGGTCATTGCTACTTGGATTCGGTTACAGACATCTGTTGCCATTTTTACGTGCTCGTCATCACATACAAGTGACACTCGACAATACCTCCCCCCCTCTGAATGCCTGCGTATTATGAGCTAATGTTCTATTTAAATATTTTGTGCTTATAGATCTAAAAAAATCCTTCTTATTACACTCATTACTCATCAATTAATTTCATAACTTTTATGAGGTTATTTTTTTTTCATTTTTATAATTAAATCAGTGTTTTTTTCTAAGATAATTGTTTTTAAATTTATTTTTTAATATTTTAAAATTGTTATATTATTATTATTTATTAGAATAAGTTGGAATAAGTATAAATTCGTGGATTGAAAAGAGAACAAATCTACCATTTTCTGGTATTCTGCAATCAGAATTCGATTAAGAAAACGTTAAAAAAATGCAAAAAAATAATAAAAAAGTCACAAAGTTTCTTGAATAAAGTTGTAAAATTCCAAAGAAACATTTAAAACTTTTTATTTGTACAAAAATTGGAACGATAAATCTCATCATCTTCACGATTTCTCCATCTTCAATCCTGATGCTCTCCATCTTCACTTTATACCATTTAATCAAATTTAAATCTTAATTTAAGACATTTAGAAAAAATATTAATTATATAATATCGATTTTAATTTATTAACTAACCTTTATAGGGTTATTATGGTGTCGAAAGATGATAAATTGAGGAAAGTTTGTTATGGACTTTTAACTGAACATCATCCTTGTGATAGACATAAATGTCCAGTTTTGAGTCTGGATAATGTTATCAAGAAAGGGTTTAACGAGTCAAAATTTGTGTGTTTCGATGCCTGCAGCAATTTCCTGTTTGTTAACACTTAAAAGTCTTTTAGAGCCACCACTCAAGACACTCATAAATCAAAATAACCATTTGTGAGAGGTCAAATGCTTTACCATTGGCTATCTTGCTGAAAATTACAACAACCAATTAAAAACATCAATTGAATGGTGTGGTGGCATCTAAGGGATGCAGTTTCCATGACAACGAAGGTTAAATATCATCCGTCATCCATTTTAGAGACAGGTGTCTCTATATATAATGGATGAGAGAGATTGTGTTTTTTACAGAAACATGGGATTGAGTTGCTGCCTACTGAGAGTTAGTCTTAGTGATCTGTGTTGACGTGTTGGGTTCAGTACTTGAGTAATAAATTTTCATTAGGGTCAACCGTAACACGGTTGGGGGCAATCTCAACACTTGTCGCATCAAAATTTCGACATATTTTGCCCAATATAAAAGCGAGAATTTCTTTTTAGATTTTTCTTGAATTTTCTACATTTTTTTTTTCTTTCTTTCCTATAAAATTTAAACAGTAAAAATCTCAATTTATTTGCCTCCAAAAAAAAAATCAAATATAGTTTTAAGTACAAGAAACTAAGTACTAATTTAAGCATAATGATGATTAATTAGAATAGTAGGCCTATAATTTAAACGTAATTAAAAATTTAATAGCTAATTTGTAATTTAAAATATTTACGGAAAAAATATATAATTTTTTTTTTATAATGTATTTTCTGTATTTTTATGTGGTATGGCTTTACCAAGTTGGACCCTCTAGCGCGGGTGTTACTACTATATCCCATTGCAATAAAATTCGATTATGTGATTTCTTATCTTAGTTTCGCTGCATAAATTCTGCTTCTTCTGAAAGTTATATCGCATCAAATATAATAAAAAATAACTGTTTAAAATGTATTCTATAAATTATTTTTAACAAATATTTAAAAATTAAGCTTTAAATTAAGTATTCTGACGCTTAAAATATAAAAATTTCATTCTCTTCTGAAGCTATTTTCCATGGTTTTTCTTAAAGAAAATTAGTTTAAAATGTAAAAAAAAAATACATTAAAAAGCTTAATAAGCTTGATATATATATTTAAAATACAGAAAAAAGTATAAATTTCTTTCCTCTACTTGCGTATTCATGCAATACTTAAGATCTATACCGGCATCGCCGTATATCTACAAATGCCTAACCTTTGACCCTGGAGTAAGTCTGAAAATTCAAAGGGGAGGAGAACGTGGCGGATACATTCCACTAACTTGAAATAACAAATAACCTGCCAATCATTTAACAGTACCCACTCCATACCTAAATAACCCCTGTTTCTATAACAAATTACAGGGTTTAGTGATAGACTAGTTTGTAGGATAGAAGATGGGTGTGTTTGTCGACACATTGCTCCCAGTTTGCTTTTTAGAGGAGATCTTTTTCGTCTCTTCATTCTTGTTTGCCATACGTCAGATATGGAGATGACGAGTTTAGCCCTTCTGCCAAAATTCTCACCTGTCGTGGGTAAATCTTACGCCCCGTTTCATAACATACGTCAAGTCATTTTCTTAAAGAATTTTCAAGAATATTGTCTTTTTCTTGATAGGAAAATTACCGTTGGAGGTGTATATTTTCACGTATAACCAACCCGTCGACAGATAAACTAGATGATATATAACCGAAAAATTTTGCTTATCAGATTTGATTATTTCTTTTTTTCTTTTTGCAAAATTTTGATGTTTTATCATCTTTTTATTGACTTTTAATTTAATTTTCTTGATAATTTTATATATATTACATTATTCATTTAAAAATGTATTGTTAAATTTAAATCTTTAAAATGTTTAAATTTTATTGGCTAATCGATATTTGAATTTCGTTTTTTAATCGTTTTTATTGGTTGTTACCAATGTGGTTGAAGGTGGCGGCATCTGGTAGGAAAAATATTTTATGAAAAAAAAAAATAGACACTAATTTATCAAGATTTAAATTTATCTTGAATTATTTTTGTCTCGTTAATTTAATGGAAAAATTACAAAATATAATTTATTAATAATCCTTTAAACTCATAAAGTAATAAAACGTTTGATATTAATATAAATAAAGCTTAATATATAATTTAATGCTTCTTAATTGTAATTATTTTTAAAAAGTATTTTAAAAATAATATTTAATGTAAGCAAAATAAAATTTAATTCGAAATTTGAAATTTAATTCAAAATTATTCACTAATATTTTATTTAAAGAAATAATCAAAACATTTAAATTATTATTTTTATTTTATATAAATGACGTCATGAGAAAAAATAAATGAAAACAGACGAGAGAATTTTAGTACGTGTAACAACCGTACGAGGGCAGCACAGCATTGAAAATAAAAGTAGCTTAATCATATCGATTTATTAAACGCACGAAACAAATTTACAAACAAATTATTTTAAATTAAATTAAAAACATTTAATTAATATTAAAATTTAAGTTTAATATTATTATCAATTTTTAAAACAAAAAATTTATAACGTAAAAATATTTTATCGGATTGCGTTTTTAAACAGTAGCCAAAAAAAAANTTGTCGGGTTCTTAAACTAGGAAACCGAAATTAGATACGTAGAAACAAAAATAAATTATTAATTCCATACATTTTTTAAAAGAAAGAAAAAAAACAGAATTAATGTCTGATTTTATATATTATTAATTTAAAAAAATAATAATAATTTATGTAAGATTGATAAATTATATAAGTTAATTCATTTTACTTAGTTAAAAGAAAAAAAAAATTATTGTGGAAGAGAACCAATACATAACAGTAGTAAGAATGTTATCTATTTATCAATGTCTACTTTCAAATAGGTAAGTTACTACACGTGAGTTAGAAATAATATATTATTTGCATGGTTTGTAATAAATCTGTATGGAAATTATATATGGATAGGACGAGTTGTGGACTTATATTAGCTTCTCAGCAGGACTTTTATGTACAGTCAAGGAGTGGTGATGCAAGTAGTAGAAGCACGTCTCCTATATGAGAAACGTCCATTTATACGATAAGTCTTGACTCAGTTTGCATGCTTTTTATATAATATAAATGCCTTTTTTTTATTTTTACTATTAAAATAAAGTTTAATCCTGATATAAGTTTCTTGAGTATGATCATTTTTAATTTGGCGGGTAAAATGTATATATAGGCCTATATATATACACACACATTATATATTTTTATAATGGTTAATATATATATAGATTTAAGCCTAGAAATATATTATTAACAATAACGATTTAATTCTTTTCAGGTAATAAACAAATACAACGTGACTCAAAAGTCAGTTAACCTTCTCTACGATAAGTCAATTTTTATGGTTTTTTTTTATTACTAAATAAATAGTTATAATGTAATTTTAATTTAGTTACTGTTGGGGGATAATATATATATATATATTTATTTATTTATTGCTGGTTAATATGTTTAAATTTAGGACAGAAAAATATATTGTTAACAATGAAGTTTTAATTCTTTTCGTGTCATTTATATAAAGGAAATTGTGTAGGTGTTGTAATTTAAATAAAATATAATTTAATCTTAAATTTATCTTTATATTTTATCTCATGTATACATTAAATTTACATTTATATGTTATTTTAATATTATTTAGCATAAGGGTGGCCCAAAAGTCAGTTAAACGCTGTAAAGATTGAATTCTTGCCTTATTCAAATACTTTGTTACGTAAATTCTTTATGAAAACTGTTTAAGGTGTGATTACGTTCATTGTATACAATAATAAATGCATTCATACGCACACACTTTGCGTGGGAAAGGGGAGGTTAACTGACTTTTGGGCCGCCCACTATATTTATATTACGTTAAAATGTTACTATTAAATTTATATGTTACATGCTTTAATATTAATTTATATACACATTAAGCTTATAATTACATATTTTAAAGTTTAAGACAAATTTTTTTTTTTAATATAAAAGGTGTTACTGATCTATATAGGAATTTCAAATTAAAAAAATATATACAGTATATATTTTGANTTTTTCTGATTGTTATATCTTTTTATATTGAACACTAAGTTTGATTATAATATTTTGCATACATATGAATAATAATAATAATAATGTATGTTTATAAGGATAACAATCATGTAATAAACATACATGTTTAAATACAAATAGTAAATTAGGTTTACTAATCAACAGTATCTTTTGAATGTTTGTAGCGGCTACTTGTTGCAAAATTGAAAGTGCAAATGTTTTTGGTTCGTTCAGTGGCCAGCTTCAGACATCTATACCAAAGATTTGCATTGGCAGTCAAACCTTTATAAGTGTTTTGGAATTTTTTTCATTTCATCCAGAACACTTATAAAGGTTTGACTGTCAATGCAAATTTTTGGTAAAAATGCCTGAAGCTGGCCACTGAATGGGCCAAAAACATTTGCACTTCTGATTCTTACAATGAGTTACTTGCTGAAAACATTTGAAAGGTACTGTTGATTAGTACTATAATAATTCCAGCTGTATGTAAAGTCTGTTTAAATTAGGTTTATACATATGTGTAGAATGTATTTTCAGTTTTTATGCTGTATTTGTAGGCTTTTAACAGATTTATAATTTGTATGGATTTTCATATTTTTTGTATAACCATAAATCTATCAATTTAGTAAAATCATAATACAGTACTAATTAATTTCATATAGATTAGAGATAGATTATTCCTTATGTGCTAAACAGAGCAAAAAAAAGCATAAAAGTTCACATTTTTTTATCTTTCTTATTCATAACACTTAATGTGAATTAGGTATATCAAGATGATTTTAGAAAATAATTTTATTTATTAGCATTTTCATAATATTTTTGACTTTATCAGAATATTTATATATATTTGATAAAATATTTTAAAAATATGATTGAATATTAAAGTATTGAGATGAAATTCTAGAATTCAATATTGTTGAACAATGCATTTTTAAACTAAATAGTGATGATTCTTTAAAAAATTATGATTTAAACTTTAATTTTTTATTCCAATTTTGATGTTAATATGAATTTTTTTTCCTCATTCTATTCAATTCTATTTTGTTAAGACTAGTGAAACTACTGATGTTATTTTGAAAGTTTTATTAATGAATATATATCAATATTGTTGAGCAGTGTGACTTATCAGAACTATTACTAGAATTTGCCATCGAAGATCCTATCATTATAACATAAAAATTGTCTGAATGTTTATGTTATTGAATACACACAGTTAGTTTATGAATTGCAAAAATAACTGGAGGAAATAGTTCACAAAAACTTACACCTTTATAAATCCAGCAAACAAAATTTAATAAAATAAAAACAAAAACATTTCGATCGGTTTCACTGATTTTCCTCAGTTACAGAATGTAATGATAAAAGAACATAAATACTAATTTATATTCTTTTATACTGAGGAAGGTTAGTGAAACCAATCAAAAATGTTTTTATTTTATTACATTTCATTGCTAGATTTATAAAGGTGCAAGTTTTTGTGAACTCACAGTTAGAAAATGATTATTTTTCACTTGTTTGCATTTGTCACCAATTTCTGTAAAATTAATAACATGCATATTTATTAATAACAAATAACTACTTTATTATTTTATAAGATGAGAGAAATCATAACTGACTGACAAAAAAGGACATAGTTTAAATTTTATTTTTACATTATTATATATATTAAAACAATTTGAATCTGTTTTCTGTTTGTTGTTTTAATTTTATTAATGTATAATATAATTATACATACTTATTATATATAAGAACTATACTTAATATATACTGTATATATAACTGTATATATATAATTGAAACAAAAATAAAAATTTTAAATTGAAATTTCTTATCCTACTATTACTTTAATGCAACAAATAATGCCTTCTGAAAACTTGAATTTAAAATAGTTTCAGGCAATAGGAAAATGTGATTTATAAATCAGATTTTTTAATTCAAAATTACTTGTTTTTCCAAAACAAATTGATATAAGCTAGTTTTATTTTTATTCACTATATAATATCAATATGTGCATCTTCAAAACATCAATAATTTTTAAAGTGTTTTATAAATACTCTAGAGCAGTGGTTCTGAAACTTTAAAAGGTTATAGATCCTTTTATAAGACATATTTTGGCAGACCTCTGTTTTAATTTGTTAGCTTTTAGTCATTGATTAATAAACTATAGTAANATGCAAATATTAAGTGTTATCATAGAAAAATAATAGTAATAAAAAAGAAAAAAGATAAAATGCCTGTTCTTCTTATAACTAATTAATTATAATACGGAACTAGTTTTTTGTACAAGTTTCTGCCTAGAGAAACTAGAAATCATTAATTTTATATTTAAACAGTTTTTATCCATTATCAGTACAGTATATTAAATATATTTAAAATTGTTTAGAATAGGATATAGATTTTTTTCACAATTATTTTACAGTTTAATTACTTTCTAGCTATTGTTTATCATTATTCATACACTACACATTTAGAGTATTTTATTTATTTATTTTTTTAAATCTTTATTCTAGAAGATTACATTCAATTATTTTAATTATTTGATTATCTTAATATTTATCTTTAAGTTTTATCATCTTTGACCACGTTGCCGCTTTATATATTACTATTATTTAAAGTAATTTTGTAATTTTCTACCATAATGAAACGTTAATAACCCTGTATTATTTGATAATTAAGCTACATTATTTATAAATATTTTAATATAGTCATTTTGCAATTATCTTCTCACATCTTAGATCTCTAAAAGTAAGGCTTTAAAGCCTTATTTGCTAGCCTTACTAGTGATTGGTGGACTCTTAAAACCTTAAATTACAGGCTTCAAAGCTTACTGGCCTTGTGAACTTTTAATAATGATTACTGTATTTTAAAGCCTTATGAACTTTGATGCCTTACTTACTAGTTTACTAGTGACTAGTGGACTTTTAAAATCTTGCTAGCCTTAATAGTAATTAGTGGCTCTTAAAGCCTTACTTGAGGGCTTGAATTGCCTCATCATCTAACTTAAATGCTTTATTAAACCTTCAAAAACCTTACCTCTTAGTGTTATTAGTGATGTAGGCTTTTAAAGCCATACTTAAAAGGCTTAATCATTACAATTGACAGGCAAATTTAAGGAAGCTGAAATCATCAGCGATATAAATAGTTATATATTAAATAACTTCAATCTAAAAATGAATAGTTTCCTATTCATTCTTATTCATTCTGTTTTCCATATGTAACAAGTTAGTTCTATATTAAAATCTTTAAACAATCCCATTAAGGGTTTAATTTTATAACCAAAATAAACATTTTTTTTTTCCTAAGAGGAAACCAATTTGTCGCCCTTTTTATGAAGGTATAAAACCAACCTTAAAAACATTAACCTGTTACTAAATGTAGTTATTATGCTTATTAATAACGTAATATAAAATGAAAGCATTATGAATGATAGGAACTTATTAAAATTCATACCAATGTCTAACCAAGTACACGTGTACAGTCTTATATATGATAAGTAAATCCGGTATTCTATATCTGAGAGATTTGATCTGAGTAAATACAGGCTAAAGCTTGTACCTTTCATTTCTCCTTCATGTTTTTTGACTTGTTACACAACTAGATAAAAGGGGGGAAAAATTCAAAAAAAAAAATTATTTTTAATCCATTTCTCTCAGAAATTGATTTTTTTTTTAAATTGTGACTTATATTTTATCATCCACTTTAAACATTTAAAACATTTACAGCATTCCTTGTGAATTAAGTTTATTTAAGTCAGAAAAAATATCAGCTAAATATGCAACCTTAACCAGCCAGGAGAAATCATTAAAACACTTTCAAATTAAATATTTTTCCTTCAATTAAAGATACTCTTATCTCATCATAAAGTTCAGAAATTTGATTCAAGACCATAAGACAACCAGCAAACTTCAGTATGTAGTTGTTTATAATGTCTTCCCATTTCATTACATAAAACTAAAAATTCAACTATTTAGTGAGTGTGTCTTAATAAAATTTTTAGGGATATATAATCAAATGATTCTAAATTTGTTGGCATTTTTTGACAGCAGTTGCTTATGATGATTGCAACAGTGTGTCAGATTACATTTGGTACTTCATTTTTATTAAAATTATTCATCCTGCTCACTACTCGAGTGCCATTCATACTAATACCAATACATTTTGACCAATCCAATTCATTATTTTTTTATGTAATCATTTAAACAAGTGAAAACTATTTGCTCAGTAGTGTGAGTTTGAAAAGATTTACAAAATAAGAAATCTTTGTGAATTTTACCATTGTATTTGTATAGAAAGTAAGCCATTAAATTTGTATTATTATAAAGATATGTGCTTTCATCAAGTTGTAGTGAATAATACTGACTCTTCTATCTGATTTTTAATATTGTTAGACATCTATGTGATTCAATCATTAATGGCTGTGTTTTATAATGAAATTAAATTTCAATCATCTTAAATTCACAAATAGTTGGGAATAAAGTCTTATGTGACTTTATTCCCAACTATTTGTATAACCATTGTCTTTGCAGCAGTTAGAATTAAATTCTCTGCAATTGTGTGAGGTTTTTCTAATTTAGCCATAAGAACATCTCATATGATATAGTAATGGCCTGTTCATTATTACTATCAGTCATAGTTTTTTCTGTTAGTTTTTGGTTTGCTTGTAATTCCTTCAAATTCATTTGAAAAAATTCAATTGATTTATTGGCATATTGTTTATGCTTTGAGTCCAGGTGACACTGCAACTTTGCTAGTTTTATGGATTCATTTGATGTGTCATAACATTCAAATGTTTTTCAATTGTATCAGCACAAATACTTGTAAATTCATATGACAAGTACTCTGCAGAATACTTTCATGTTTCTTGAATTGGTGTCTTTTTTATTTTTAAAGTTGAACAAGACACATTGTCATCATCAGATGTTTTTATGCTTTACCAATGTACAACTGTTCATTAGCCAATGATCCATTTTCTGGAATAGAATAAATCATTTAAATACTCTTAAAATAGTAATAAAAATCATATATGGTTAATTAAAAACAAAATTGTTTAACTTACTACCTCAGTTTTTCAACAGAACTTTCATTACATAAGTAAAGACCATGACCTTAGAAAGATTAGCTCCAGATAAGTAATGTCACTCACCCTGGAGGAATATGAAATGAATTTAAACATTACTGTTTTGATAAATATGAATAATATGAAATAAAAATTCTTACTTTTATTTATTATGTTGTATGCAACAGTGTGCAGTCAAAAAACTATTAGAATACAATACTACTAAAATGATAAAGTATAAGTAAACAGTGTTGTTCTATTCCAAGATAATCTTTAGATTTTAAATTGAAGTAGTGAATTATTTTTATTCTAAATTTCTTATATTATTTTTTTTTTTTTTATGGTTTTAAATTGTGTTAATTTGAAAAATTTTATTAGAATTATAGAATTAATAATTTATAAAATTTAGTAAAAAGAACCAACTTTTTTTATTTTTCAAAAAGTCATTAAAATATAACATTTTAATATATAATATAGAAATTTTTTATGTTTCATTTAATACTTTTAAATATAAACATTTCAATAACCTAATTTTCGATTAAGACCAGATTATACCTGGCTATAATATTATATTATAGGATAATGTAATTAGGCAAATTGTTTAGCCTTAATACTTTAAATATTTGCTAAGTAATAAAATAAAAATTCTTTTAGAACTAGGGTGTGTTGGATACCCCACTAGTATCTTGCAAATGCCAAAATCCATGTACCACAGTTTCAGAACTACCATCCTTTTATAAGAATAATAGTTCAGTTAGTCTATTTGTTAGAAGTAACAGGCATGAATATTTAGAGTTTGTTTCTTGCTTTCTGTGCATCATCAAAAAGCACCATAAACAGTTCTTCAGGAATATTATTCTAAACTTAAGAAATATCTAGAAAAAGAGCTGTGTAGTAAAACTAGTGAGAATAACCCTGTAGCACTTAAAAATATTGATATTAAATTGACTTTATTTTTTTTAAATTTTAATTTATAAAAACTTTATTCAAACTATCGTTCAATTTGTGATTGAGAGGACAATCTTCCAAAGGATCATCTTCATATGAAGGGAGATTGCAACTTTATTTTTTTCTTTTGTTAACTGGAGACTTAATTATGATGGTCTTCTTCAGAGTAAAAAAAGAAGCAGAATGAAGTAGCAATCTTTCCTAATATGAAGAAGATTCTATGGAAATTTCAATTTATTTTGAATAGCCTACTGTCTTACTTTATGATGATGGAAGGTATTATAAAACATATTTCATAATTCCTAAATACAAATTAAAGCATATTTTCTTACAATTAAAATATATGAAATATAACCAAAATACATTTAAAAATTTAGAAATGGTTTATTACAAATATTTTCAACCATCTTTAGTGGTCATAACTAGGTTATAGAATATATAATTCAAAATTCAATATACTATAGATATACATTATATGTGCTGTATATTAAACAGATACATGTTTAGTATACATGTATCTGTTTATATATATATATATATATGATATTTTTATTGTATAATTTCAATTTATAGTTCATAGTTTAGAATTAGAATTTTCTTTCTTTTTTTGTTTATGATTTTTTTATTCTTCTTAAATATACAAATCTAAGTTTTTCATAAAGATCTAATGCAATATTTTTTTTAAAGTATGATTAATGGGGCACTGATGGTTTTCAAGTATGCACCAGGTGTTTTACAGATCAGCCTAATTCTCTTTCTAAAGGCTAATGCTTTTTAAAGTTTTCTGTGCGGTTTAGCATGAGGAAAGAATGTTTTTGTGCAACATCTATCTTTTATGTTAGATAGTTGAAGAGAAAATTTTTATGGCATGTACTGTACAGTACATAAGGAGATTTTTATAGAATAAGAATAGCTTGAATCTTAGATAGTTTCCATGCTTTGTGACTTGGTTTAAGTGTTCACAGACCAAATGAGTTTGGGAATTTGATGTAATATATATTTTTTTAATATTTTGGATAATTATAGTTATATTTCCATCAATTAGAATAATAATAGTAATTGCTCAGAAGATGTTATTGTAACTCTTCCAGTCTAAAGTTGTTTATATTTATTTCTCAACACTGTCTGTTACATTTCTTCTATCATTTTCTTCTTGAATATTATCATTTGTTTTGTTGTTATTTCTAAAGTTGGAAACATAATTTGCAAAAATATTTAAATTCTGTAACAGAGTTCTTAAAGTAAATATTAGAAAACAGAAATGATGAACAAAGATATAAGTTGTGTTATAAGTAATAAAACTGGTTTACTTAAAAACACTATAAAATAATATAATGATTAAACAATGTTTTACTTTTTATCTGTAATATTTTAACATTTAACCTTCATTTATTGCAATAATAACTGAAAAATTGTTTAGAGAAGAAAAATTATCAAATATTAAAAAATGATATGGATTTTAATTATAGCATTCAAAACATCCATTTTGTAAAAAGAAAAATATGAAAAATTGGATAGTTCTGATCAGAGTTAATTCAACCATTCTGTTTAAATTTGTAATTTATATTCTGTTTAAATAAATTTTATATGGTACTGCAAGGCAATTAGAAAAGGACAAATCAGATATCTATTAACTAAAAATCTGCACTTAATTACAAATAACGAAAAAATTGCTTTGATGGAACTAAAATTACATAAAGTCCAATTGATTTTGAACATCAAACATTTATCATCATCTGTAGAGACCATTATAACCTGTTAAGACAGTCACAGCAACATAATTCTATGCATTAGTGTTCCTTGACAATGAATGTTTGATATTCAAAAGTACTTGGTCTTTATATATTTTTATTTTTTCTTCCATTAAAGCAAATTTTTGTTACAAGCATCTGTTTATCATTTTTATCAGATTTGTTCACTTTTGTCAAATATTTTTTAATATAATTGATATTCAGGTAATTCTTGTTTCATAAATAGTAAGTACTATAAAATATGAAAATATATAAGATTGGCATTTCAGAAAAAGAGCCAAAGATATTAATATAAGGCCAAGAACACGTGTGTAAAATTGTGTGGCAGAAAACTGAATCAGAAATCAGCTTTTGGTTCAGTTTCTGTTTTACGGTTTTATACCAGAACACACATAATGTAAAAATTTTGGCTGAATAGGAAACGCCACTGCCACTAACATTGCTACATTTTATTATTATTTTTTCTGTCATATATCTATCCTTTTGTCCCTTCCATGTTTTCTCTGCTGCCTCTGATATAATTTAGAAAATTTAAATTAATAAACTTGTATTCTGAATTAAAATAACATGTGATCTAAATACTATATATCGATTCTACTAGACCTACCTGTTGTTTGAAATTTATCATTTATGGCCATCCATAAACTTTTTTTAAATACAATGTCTTTATACATGTCACTTTTTTTTGTCATAAAGACACTAATATGGTTAAAAGGATTCAATAAAGTCTTCTATTTCATTTATTTTTAGTTTCTTGGCAACTGTTACAATTGTAGGGATAACTGCCATTGCCACCATTATTAGAATAAAAACCATGTGTTTACTTTGACGTCACAAAAAAGACTTCTCTTTATTAGAGAAATTTTGGCGTAAAAATTTTACACGCATAAAAAGTAGAGACATGCTCTATTCTTTTCTCAGTTATTTTTCAGCCAAAATTTCAGAAAAATTTTTACGCTTTTTGTTTTATCCCAAATTTTATGCATGCGTGTTCCTGGCCTAAGTCAAGATTTGAGTTATACTAATATCTTTGTAATTATTTTTTAAATATAGATGGTATTTTCCAAATAAATTTACATTTGAAAAATTTTTGGCTCTAGAAGAAAGCATGTTATATGTATATTTATTTAAAAATTTACTAGTTTATTATTTTTAAAAACTCATCATTATTACAGACATATTCATATTCATGTAGATGTATGATTTTAACATATAACAATGCAAATAAATAAGTAAATATATAATAATAATAAATTGCTTATCAGCAGTCTTAATCTGATGTTTTCATTTTCAATGAACGTTTTAATAGTTTCTATATTTAATTCTCTCTTAAGTCCAGCATAAAGTAACTTCATTTTTATATAAATTGTTATCTTTTCAAATCTTGTTCGTTACTTTTTGCCTCGTATAAATACTTTGGTAAATGTGTGTTTTCCATTTTGTTTAAATGTCCAAATTATCTAAAGTTTTGGTTCAGAAACTTTTTCTGAATATTCACAAATTATGTAATCTGTATTATCATTATCAATTTCATTTGCTAATTTTTACAATTTTTCAAATATTCCTGTTTCAATTGTTTATAATTTCAAGGTCAAGTAATTTTTTTCTGATTTAACTTATATTTCCATAGGGTAAGACAGACTTGTAGCTAGGGTATACTGTTACTTTGCTTACTAATTTGGTTTCTAACTTATTTCCTTTTTACCAAAATATATTTATCTTTCTGAACATCCTGCTTTGCTAATTTGATTATTAATTATACTCTTCATTTATACATCACCTATAAAAATTGTAATATTATCAAACATATATTTGTTGAATTTCAACATTATTAATTATAATTTTTAAACTTGCTTTTCTTGTTTAGCTTTTATAATGATCTTGTTTACTTTTTATTGAAATGCATTTTATTAAGTAGCATAGTTACTTGAAACATTGCTTTTTAAGTCATTTGAATTATTCATTTTTAAACCAGGATATATATAAGCCAAATAATTGGAATTTACATGCTGTTTTTATGTTATAATTTAATTAAATAAGTAACTAATATTACATCTTTAGTGCCAAATTATTTGTTATTTAATTATTAATTTACTTAATTTTAAGAAAAACTTTTTATCAATTAAATAGAAACTTAAATGTAAGTTAAGTGGTTTGAAGATGAAAGTTAAAATCTTTAAAAATGTTTAAACAAAAATGAACTTGAACGTCTTAAAGACTATAATAATGTAGAATATGAGTAATTTAGACAACAAAGTTTGCATAGTCTTCAATATTCTCAACAAAAAGAAAAACAATTTTTGTTTACGTTTTAAATTTATTAGAGAACATATTTTGAAGAGTTATCTATAGAGTATAAAAGCTATATAAATCTGTTCTTGCAATAGTTCTCTGCTTGTATGTTTTGCACTTCTGGTGGAGACCTCTTGCGGTAAAATAGTGAACTTTGTAATTGTAAAACAACAGAGTTATGATTGAGTTAACATTACAAATTTTGGTGAATTTTCCCTCTGGAATAAAGAAATAAAATATTTTTAGCGTGAAAGGATGTAATACTTCTTAAAGAAATACCACAGGAGTGATTTTTTTTTCCAGAAAGAAAAATATGCAGTTAGAAGAAAGGCATAGATTAATATTGTATGCAGGCTTTACTTTTATTTGTCTGTCTTCATTAATTATAAAAGTATTTCTAAATTTTGATGGATATTTTATTTCCAATAAACAATAATGTCTATCACTGTCTCTGATAATGCCATCTGGAGAACAGCATAGCAATGGATTTCTAGGAAATGCACGCTTCATTGAGTAGATAACAGCTGTAGAGTTTTCTACAGTATATTATGTTTGGATCAGCTGGAGACATGTGTTGGTTTGTTTTTCTATATCTTTTTCTTGTTCCAAAAAATCTGGCTAAGCCTTATTGCTTGTTTGTATTCTTCCTTTTTTAAAGTTGCTGGTTTATTCTAAGCTTGTGGTAAACTTGTTCTTGGTTCAGTTTTTTTTTCTTTACTAATAGAAATGATTAATGCCTTTTGCTCATGCAGGGCTAGATTTCTTGGTAAATGCAAGCATGTTTGCATTTACCAAGAAATCTAGCCCTGCATGAGCAAAAGGCATTAAATTAATTAATCATTTTCCATTGGTCATTAAGGTGAAAAAATAATATATGGCCATTGAGTTAATACATTTATGTTGATTCTTTTATCAGTTCCCTTACGTCCTGTGTTGATGACAACAAATCTTGCATGTACTTTCTTCTTTTGCAATAAACATTAAAGAGATTTAAAAAATTTTTGCTTTAATATTTTTATACATTTTTATATAATTATATTTTAATTAAAAGATGATCAAAAGATGTAATATAGATGATTACCTTATTTTGACAAGTATAAGTCGCTGTCAAGTATAAGATGCACCCCTATTTTGAGACAAAAAATTTAGAAAAAACTTTTTTAATGGGCTTGTCTAAAGATGCGTTTTATTAATCATACTGGCCAAGAAATTCTTCAACTGAATCACTACTATCTACTGGTAAATTATACCTATTAGGAAACATATCTATGACGTCATTAATTACTGATTCATCATCCCTTTTTTCTTGAATTCCTAAAGTATTGACTGAATCATCATCACCAGAATCTTCATAGATTGTCTCATCTGAACCACCCAGAGCATCAGATATTTTGGTTTTCTTGAATGACTTAATAATAATCTCCATTTTAATACCTTCCCAAGCATGCAACATCCAATTGCACACTTGTGCAATGCAGGCTCATTTTATTCTCCTTGCTGGTGTTAAACTTTTATTTGCAACAGTCATCATCCACTTGTTTTATTCATCACGAATTATTTCAGTTTAATAAAGGTATCAATTCATCCATCCATCATATTCTTGAATAAAAAAACAAATAAAATGCTTTATTAAACTGAAATAATCGTAGTTTCTTAATGTAAACTCAGAGGTCATGTAATGACAGTCGACAGAACATGGCGGCGATGACTTGTGTGTCGCTACTCTGATAATCTAGGTACACTAGCCATTCAGTTGAGGGACATCTACTTAACGGACCACTACTGTAGATACTTTCACTGTAAAAATGGTTACCTGTTGAGTATAAGACTCACCATGATTTTGAGCCCCAAAAAGTAGTAAAAAAAGTTCAACTTATACTTGTCAAAATATGCTAACTTTCCTTTGGGAAACTTGTACTAGAATTTGTTAGCTAGATTTATGTATGGTATGTGCATTTGTGGAATATATTTATCAAAAGCTGTATATTTTTGAATATTTTGAGTAACATTATGAAAATGGCCTTGTTTATTTTAATTTTTCTCTGCTCTAATGGATTTTCTATTAAAAAAATCATCCTCAAAAGTGACAGGAAATAAAATTATTTTTTAAAAGTATGTTAATTGCACTTATGTGAGTAAATACATGTGTTTGTAACTACATTTTTCAAATTTATATTGCAAGAGGGCACTTTACCATAGCACCATCTGATTTAGACAGGAAGCACATACTAGACTACAAGTAATAATACTATTTTTGTTTATCAGTAATTTACAAACTAAATTAAACTGATATCCAAGATAACTTCGAGTTCAAAAATTATAAGTACTAATAGTACTAATATCATTAAAACGGATTCCTTGAACCTTTTAGCACAGATTTAGTTTACACATATAGAGTCAACTGTTACAAAAAAGTCAATTTAGTTTAAAGAAAAGTGTAGTGATTTATAATTTGTTTATAGACTTTGGATCTTATTGAAGTATCTTCAATCATGTTTGATTTTACTACAGGATGTAAACCATTTTTTAAAATATTTCTTAAAATTTTTATTAAAACTTTTAGATACCAAGTCATTAACTGTCAGATTAATTTTTGGCTTGATGTATACAAAGCAATTTGGTCTAAACTTTTAAAAATTTCAATATTTAAATTAATTGATTTGAATATAAGAAAATGAAATTATTTTAAGCTTTTGATTCTCTGAAACCTTTTGATATTCTAGATATTCTACATAGTTTTAAAATTGCATCTTTATAACATTTTTTTTTTACTGTTAGAGATGTAGAAAAGCATGAAATCTTTTAATTAAACGTTCTGTTACTGGTTTTCTTGTGGATTTTAAAGAATTAAAAGCTACTGGCTTTTTTTCAGTAATATATTTTTTACTTCTTCTATACAATTGGTTTCAAAATGTTTGTCTGATGATTGTTTTTCGATGTTTAATTGGAATTTTTTTGTATTTTTAATCCTCATTTTTTACTATGACATTAGATCATAAAAAACAGATTCAAATCTTAAAAGTCTATAATTTTTATCATCAGAACCATTTAACCATTCTGGTTTGTTAGCTTGTGATTCAATGAAATAGTAACTATAGATTTCTATATTTAAGTCTGCTTTTAATTTGATGATTATGTGGTAGTTTTTTCTTGTTTTAATTGATTCTTCTAATAATTTTTTGTCCACATTTCTAGCTAAACTACAAGAGATCTGCATGGATAGAAAAATTTTATTTTGATATTTTTAAGTTTAAAAATGACTTGAAATGTGATACTTTTTAATAAATTATAAAATATTTAATAAAAAACACTGTATTCATTTTCACAATACATTATAAATTTTATAAAAAGGTTTTTATGTAATATCATACTTTGAGGAATCATAATCTGAAAATGATGATGAAATATTTTTGAGAACATGTAATAAAATGGTATTTAAGAAACTATAAAATGTATAATCATGTTTAGAAGTCTTTATAAAGATCCTGAATAAGAATATGATTAAATATTATTTGCTTATTTTATTTAAGTAATAAACTAGAATAAAATTTGGCAAATAATAATTTGTTAGATAATTAAAAAGTAATTTTTTAAGTGTTGTTTAAATGTAAAAAGATGAAAAATTCTTAGATATAGATACAAGCAAAATTAAATGATGAAATTGATACAAATGTTATGTGCCAATAATAAATCATTATGAAATCAGGTACGGGAATAACTTTGATCAGTAAAATTTAATAATGAATTGTGTCCTTGTTTAAAAAAAATGAGTTTAATGATTATAATAATTAGAATAAAACTTATTTGCATTAATTGATACAAACTATTAAAATACACTATTCTTATTACTTTTGCTTGATATAAACTAACACTTGACAAAAAATTTATATTACATCTATTGTATTTTATATGATTTTATTATTGCTGAGTAAACTGTTTATGTAAGATTGTATAGCAGTTTATGCTATGAATCTTTTTTACATTTATTGTGAATAAACTAAAGGAAAAAGTAACTAAGAAATAAAATTAAATGACAAAAACTGAATTAAATTGGTTATTACTATCTTAAATGAAAGTTTTCAACATAAAGTGTATATATATATATATATATGCAATCAGACATATTTAAAAGCAGGATTGTTTTTCAGATTAGAGTTAAGCTAAACTCATTTAATTAATATCCAAATTAATTTCAAATTATTAACCTTAACACAAGATGGCTGCTTAACCATCTAGCTCTAGGCTTAATTTCATAATGTGATTGACTAATATTAGCTTAATTCAAGCTTGAAAGTTATGCAGATTTTTAAATGTTTGGCTTTTAAAAATTAGATTATAAATTATTTTTATATTTATATTTACACTAATCTGTACAGACCAACATGGTTAGTCAACCTGCTGATACAAATCCATTTTGATGACAGTCCTTGCTATTATTTATAATTATAATCTGTAATAATTACAATAACTAGTGTTATCATCAAACTGTTGTTTAATGGCAATAGTGCATGGTTGTTAATTATTGTCATTATTAATAATTTAGATATTCAAATATTTCTTATAATTATTGTATATTCTCTTAAAGTACGATAAAACAATAAAATTGTAAGATATTTATTTAGATATTTAAATTTTGTTTTATAGAAAAGAAATTTATTTATTAAAACATCTATCCAAATTGATTTTAAAAATGCAAATAATTAAAGGATTAGATTCTTTATCCTATAATTTAATTTCCATTTATGTTTTGGCTATTGGATCTAATTTATTTATTCAAAAAGAAAACAATAGCAATTTTAATAAAAAACTCAAATTTAGTACATTTTTAGAAAAGAGTATTTATTTTAATAATTCAACTTTACAAAAGTTTATTTATTTACTTGTCTAGATTATACAGAAAAATTCCATTTTTAAAGAGTATTGCCATTAAATTATCAAAATTACTTTGCTATCAAATACAAGACAATACCATTTTGGAAATTTTATTTTATGAATATGTAATAAATTAAATTAATAACATACATTTCTATGGAAATAGCTATTAAAATTTTACTATATATATGTATCAGTCAGATAAATGTTTATATTCATTTTAATGAAAAATACATGAAATATTTATAATATTAATTAAATAGTCTAAATTAAAAAAATCAAAATTTACTTGGTTTTTAATGCTTTTAGAATTTAATAAACTTCAGCATTAGAAACAAAACAAAGTGAATACAAAAACTGTTTTATTTTGAAAAAAATGTTCTTTAGAACAAACACCAAAGAATTAAATATTAATTATTAAAAACTGTCATATGGTGTTATCAAGTTCAGAAAATCTACAAGAGACTATGATTGTACCGAAGCCTGTGAAATGATAATGTAGAATTATCAAAAGTATTGTACCTGAGAAGTTGAAGTAATTGTACTTCAATTAAGTTGTATTTTATTTAATACTTTTTAAAATGAAATTTTTATAAATGAAAAACTTTATTATATTATGCTTTTAAATCAAAAAAATCAAAAAAGAACAAACTTTATAAATTAATTNAAATCCATTTTGATGACAGTCCTTGCTATTATTTATAATTATAATCTGTAATAATTACAATAACTAGTGTTATCATCAAACTGTTGTTTAATGGCAATAGTGCATGGTTGTTAATTATTGTCATTATTAATAATTTAGATATTCAAATATTTCTTATAATTATTGTATATTCTCTTAAAGTACAATAAAACAATAAAATTGTAAGATATTTATTTAGATATTTAAATTTTGTTTTATAGAAAAGAAATTTATTTATTAAAACATCTATCCAAATTGATTTTAAAAATGCAAATAATTAAAGGATTAGATTCTTTATCCTATAATTTAATTTCCATTTATGTTTTGGCTATTGGATCTAATTTATTTATTCAAAAAGAAAACAATAGCAATTTTAATAAAAAACTCAAATTTAGTACATTTTTAGAAAAGAGTATTTATTTTAATAATTCAACTTTACAAAAGTTTATTTATTTACTTGTCTAGATTATACAGAAAAATTCCATTTTTAAAGAGCATTGCCATTAAATTATCAAAATTACTTTGCTATCAAATACAAGACAATACCATTTTGGAAATTTTATTTTATGAATATGTAATAAATTAAATTAATAACATACATTTCTATGGAAATAGCTATTAAAATTTTACTATATATATGTATCAGTCAGATAAATGTTTATATTCATTTTAATGAAAAATACATGAAATATTTATAATATTAATTAAATAGTCTAAATTAAAAAAATCAAAATTTACTTGGTTTTTAATGCTTTTAGAATTTAATAAACTTCAGCATTAGAAACAAAACAAAGTGAATACAAAAACTGTTTTATTTTGAAAAAAATGTTCTTTAGAACAAACACCAAAGAATTAAATATTAATTATTAAAAACTGTCATATGGTGTTATCAAGTTCAGAAAATCTACAAGAGACTATGATTGTACCGAAGCCTGTGAAATGATAATGTAGAATTATCAAAAGTATTGTACCTGAGAAGTTGAAGTAATTGTACTTCAATTAAGTTGTATTTTATTTAATACTTTTTAAAATGAAATTTTTATAAATGAAAAACTTTATTATATTATGCTTTTAAATCAAAAAAATCAAAAAAGAACAAACTTTATAAATTAATTATTGGAAGGAAAATAAAATAAATACACATTTAGAATTGTTTAATATTTAAGCGTATTATCAACGAAAGTAATCACCTGTTCATTTTTAATCAAATATCTTAATAGTTTTTATTTATTATTAATATATATTTTATCTAAATTTCTTATAGATATAAAAAGAAAATTTGTAATAACAATAAATTAACATACGTATTCTTCATTATTAAAATTAAACAGACTGATTTTATAAATTATAGATATTGTTTAAGACATAAAAAGTATAAACCAGGATAACAAACTTTATTACTAATAAAAGTTTTATTTTTTTCTTTGAAAATTTGAAATGAAAATTATGTAATATTTTTTTCATATATTTAATTTGAACTAGTAAAATTTAAACTAAAAATTTAGAATTATATTAGATTTGGAAATTTGTACAGAAATATTTTCAATTTATTAATTCTGTTCTCTGTTTTGTATTATGAATATCATATATATATATAAATTTTTTAAATTTAGTATTTAGATCTATTGATTTTTTTTCCATCATAGACATATTGAAAAAAAATCTTAATAACCTTTGACTATTTGGCTGTTAAATATTTTTGAATCAAATATATGATTATATACAAAATTTTTACATAAAAAATATTTATTACAATGTAGTAGTTTATAAAATCTAAAATTCTTTCTACAGACTTGACTTTATTACAATCTGAATATTTATATTTAAATAGCATTAAATTAACATATTAATTTAATTTTTAGTCATACACAAATAATAATAAATGAAAAGTAATACAGGGATAAACTGACTAGATCCTGAAATGTAGAAAGTAGTTTGTCAGTTAAGTTACATGATTGACTCCAGTCAATGATCATTGGCTCTTTCTAGCTTTTTGATATAATTGATGACAGAATGCTACAAACAACCAATGAACATTTTACTTATCCATATACTTTTTTTTTACAAAATAATGATTTCCAGTGATAGTGACAGTGGACAGTTAATTATGGCTCCAAGTGTAGCTTTGTTAGCTTTAACCACTGTTTTTTTAACTTCTATAATTAGCAAAAACCATAAACTTTCTTTTATAACAGATCATCAGTACTGTAATACTTGCAATTGATATATATTCACCAAGGTTGCTAGGCTGAACACTAAATCTTCAATTGATCGACCATTCCTATAAATTGGATATTAAAATTTTTACTCCATAACTTGTATGCTATTCATCTTTGACTTACAATTCATGCAATGAATATTAGCTATTTTTGAGTATAATTATGTAACATTCCAAATACAGGACATTTTTCGAGACAGTTTTAAAATTGGGACAACATATTAAAAAATGGGACTGCCCTGCCTAATTCAGGATATCTGGTCACTTTATGCAAGGACTGTTGTACAAAGCAATTAAACAGTTTGTGTGAGCCTGCTTTATTTACTCAAATAATTTTGCAATATTTGAACAACATGATTTTATATTAAAAGTGCATGAATAAACTCACTTAGGTGAGACAATTGAACTTAAAACTCAGTTTGTGCCTGAAATTGTCTCAAAACTGAGTTTGAAATCAGGCTTTTAACATTATAGCAAACTACCACTATTAGCAAACTATGACTCACAGTAGACAATAGGTCTTAAAATGATGAGTCATGGATTGTATTACATTTTACCATTAATGATTTGTTTGTTTACCAACAAAATTTTGTTGGTAAACAAACATTTTTATGTTCAGTAGTCATCATTGGGTTCTGGAAAATGTTTGCCAATAGATTTATAACTTTTGTATTAAAATTCTCTACTTTTTATTGTCTTATATAAAAATCACTAACTTTTTGTAGAATCTACTAAAGATTTATTGGTCCAAAGACCAATAATATCTGAAAAACGGATAAGAAAATAATACAGTTAAAATTCCCAATTTATAGATAAGATTTGTAAGCACTCCAAAACATTTGTTTGTCAATTTACTAATTTCAGAAAATGGTAAATAAAACACTCAACACCTATAAAATACCAGTACAAATTTAACAAAATTTTGTTGGTAAACAAACATTTTTATGTTCAGTAGTCATCATTGGGTTCTGGAAAATGTTTGCCAATAGATTTTTGTGCTGGAAAACGTTTTCCAATGCTAAATTTGTGCTGGATTTTGTAGGGTGTTGTGTGTTTTGTTTATTATTGTATCCAGTATTAACTCTATAAGAAAATGGCATTTCAGTGATATGAATATACGGGAATATCCTGTAAATGGTTCATATAGTGTGTACAAAATGACATGATTGCAGCTGTTTTAGATTTTTGACTAAGTGAATCAATATCTGTTAACTTTTTTTTTTTTTTAGAAAACTTGCATACTTCTAATACACAATATTCACCATTAGATTTGTATTTTACTAACAATGTTCAGGTATTTATGACTTAATCTTATGTTAAATCTATATATTTAAAGTTGCATTAAAAGTAGCATTGGTTATTACAGGTTCTAGAGCACAGGTCTTGCCCATTCATTTTATATTCCAGATTGACTCATAAGCAAAAACAGTAACATTTATAATTTTCTTGAAAAATATGGAAAAATGTTTATCATAAGCCATAGAATTATTTAGATTATGTACTGGTACATCCAATGGCAGTAATTTATCTGTTACATGATTTAAATTTACATTGTTTAAGAATATCACTACCTAGGAGAAAAAGAGAGAAAAATTAAATAGATGTTCATATAATATTTGAGTATCATAGTTACAATGATTTATTAATAATAAATAGTTATACTAAAGAATAATTAAAATAATTATTTTGTTTATAAATTAAAACCTGGAGTATTAGTCACATAGTTATAGCTCTAACTTTCATGACACTGCTTGCATGTATAGTCTCCTTTCATAACAGCTGAGAGAAAGTAGTCATACTAGTTTTGTGAATTCTAAATTAGCATATTCGGTTTAGTTTATTTTTAACAGCTAATTCTGTTTACTTTTAAATTGAATAGAATTCATAGATTGTATTAATATCTAATTAATTTTCATTTCTTTTTAAATAAAATATTCTACTTTATTAAGAAACTTCCTAACTAATAATTAATATAATTGAAATACTTTTGTACTTTTCTGTATTAAATATTATTATAAATTTAATTTTTAAAATTAAATTAGTTTATTGAATTCTATTCATTCTTAAATTCTGTTTTTTTCATACAGAATTTAAGAATGAATATAGAAAAAGCAATGAATGTAAATTTTTACCAAGTTGGTTCTTTACAATATTTTTCATGCTTCAAGCAGTTCAAAAACAAAATTATTTTGCATGTTAATTATTAAAAATAGTAATCAACGTATGAAACAAAACTTTATTAGAATTTGTTTTAACATTTTGGACGTTGTGGATCATGAAGTATGCGACATATAAATCTCCCAGTTTTCTCTTCCATCTGCATAAGTAATATCATTTTTAATTTAAGCTTTTATTAATATTTTAAACTTTGTTACTACTGTTAGTAAATTTTTATTCATTTTTAGATATTAAAAATATCAATTAAAATAATATAAAATTTATTTTAAATCTGAACGTATCATTACTGTATGTTCTAGTCAAAAATAATCATTGCAACACTTGCAACAATAAGGTGTCTCAACCAGTAAATGACCAGCTGTCAGTGAATGAATACCATAGTCGTTCACTAGAATTCTAATGTTAATTCATCAAACCATAGCCAAAATAATGCAAATGAATGAACAAGAAAAAGTTTTAGACATTTTGTACTAGCAAATGACTTTATACAGCTTCCTATCACCGATTGATCAGGTGATGATCATTTACTGGCTATTTCTGTCTTCATAACATTATGCTTAAATTTCAGAGACAGATATTTTTAGATTGCATCATTAGTCTATAAAACAACATACTTCAAGCATACATTCTAGTTACATCTCATTAATTAGAGAAAAATAGCAGCCATATAAAATAATCCTGAATACATCTTCATCTTAAATGTTCATTGATCTAATCACCCTACTTTGAAAGTCTGGGGTTTTTTTTAAATGAGAAACAAGTTAAATAGTGTTTTTTCTTCTTTCTAGTAATGTCTCAGATTGATTGAGATCAGTAGTGACTTCTAAGACTTTCAGTTGATTTTTGAAATTTAGTAATTTTTGATGTAGAGCCTTGAAGATTTGATTTCTTCTTATTTCTCCAGTTACCAGACTTGTCATCAAATTTCCTAAAAACTTTTTTGCTTGTTTCCTATATAGATAATTTGTGCATTTATACTAATATTGACCATGGTATAAAGGGATAACCATTAGCCAATTTCTTGTGTTTCTTGCTACATTATATGTAATAACCATATTCTCAAGCATATCTAAATCTGATTTTTTACTCTTGTAGTGACAGGTTGATTTCTGTTTTTTTGTATTTGAATCAATTGCATCATCAGAATGCATCTTTGAGATCAATAAAATTCTATTTGAGCAATCAGTTCAAATTCAAATAATTTTGAATTCGTCTGTCTATTTCTGGCAGCAACAAACAAGTGAAAGATGTAATTAATTCCTATGCCATATATAACATTATGTAAAAATGTTAATCTTTGTTTTTCCAGTTAAATATCTGAAAACCAGTTATCAACAGTGATAATATGTCCAGTGTTAAGGATAAGTTGTGCAATTCTCTTCACAACATGTATTGACTTGTTGCTAAAGGAATACAGATTGTTTGTTTTACTGCATAAATTTCAAGGTTTAAAGTATATCTTTATATATATCAACCATTTAAAAATAAAAATTGAGATATAAAGATGGAATATGATGTAATTGAGACAGTATATTTTGTGATTGTCTTATCACCTATTTAGAAATGGGTTTTCTCCATTTTGTAGTTTTGTCTATTTTGACAAAAAAAAAATTATTTTGCTATTGTTACTATTTTCATTTTTGTCACTGTTACTTACATCTTGTTTAGTTTTGGAATCATCAAAATGAGTTTCAAACAAAGTTTTAATGATCTGCATCACTTCCATTATGAAATTTGTGTTTTAAAATCATTATTTAGAGACAGACAAAGTAGTTTGTTCCTAAAATAAATGGCTGTATCCTGCAACATCATCAAGATTAGATAAATCTAAAATAAACCCATTCTGTTTCCATGTTAGGTCTCTTTCTTATGGTAAAATTTAACATAAAAATTGCTTTGTTCTGAAGTTTTCTTTCTGTTTAGACAGGTTTCCATTTTATTCAGTTCTGTTTTAGACTGGTTTTAAAAAAGAAGTGTTTGAATAAATTGTTTGTGTTTTGTTTTAAAAGTAATTTTAGATAAGAATTAAATTCACATTTTTATTTCTACATGTACTAATTTTAAACTTGTTATAATCTGTAGATTATAATAAGTACTGAATTCAATTATAATTGTATAATAACAAAAAATATAAGTTGCTTCTTTTTAAATGAAATGTGGTTGAAATGATAATATGTATTACACATTCTAATTCATTTGATGAATTCTTCATGATAGTGTTGAAAAAAATTATTTTACTTTTTTTAGTTCCTCACAATTGTATTTTGACGAAAAATTTTATTATTATTAATTAAATATAAAAAACCAGAAATTATTGAATTTTATTTACTGAACAATTTAAGTTTTAATTAAGACAGATAGTCAATAAGCATTATTTAAATACATTTTCAAGTTTATATAATAAATTTTACATTATATGTTACTATTTTTATTTAATTTTTCATATGAAATTGGAAAATAATTGAAAAAGTTTAAATCATCTAAAAATAATTCAGAAAATATCAGATTCTAATTAATCAGTCACCTTTAATCATTCCTAAATTGTATGTTATAATAATAATAATGTTTTATTGGCTTTTTCTTTTGGAACCTACATTCTTACTAGTCAAGACTTCTAGTTTCCATATTATGTTTCATCTTTTTCAGAACATCTGAAAAAAAAAGCCTAAACACAAATAATTTACATCCTTCTCTTTTAAAAAACATATTTCATTGAAAATCAGGAAAAGACTTTTTAAATAGAAAATAAGAGATTGGGAAGCTAAAAGATCAGCATATAATATTTTATTATAAGTAAGATGTGTTATTTTTTTCTCTCTCCCATTTTTTGTTTTATTTTAAAATTACAAAAAATGCCAAATAATCTGCCATATTATCGGGCTATAATAAGGCTTATTTAATAATTAAAAGTGATTTGACTAGAGGTAAACAGTTAGGCTTCCATCTTGTGATAATTTTAACTAGGACATCATTTGACTTTGTCATATTGCAATAGAATTTAGGCAGAGCAGGAAAGAAAAAGGGGATCCTTGCAACTGCCAGCTACAGAAAAGTGATACAAGTACTGTACAAAGCAACTGACTCCAGTTGCTTTGTTCTTGTGTTTTGTTTGTCTTTTGCACCCATTTTTCATTAGGTGTACAGTACATAATGCTTTTTTTTTTATTATTATTATTTTTGTCCCTAAATTCTATTAGAAGCGCTCAGTCATAACAAGGAGTATGGGCATTGTCACTCTGACCTCAATGTATCTTGAAAACAAATCATGGGCCCTCATATTTTATTACATTTTTGGATTTGTCATTGTAATTAATGAAAAATGGCAAAGCTTTATCAAAATCGATCAATCAGATTTCAAGAATGAGCCCAGTTCTGTAAGCCACTTAGAAGAGGCTTCACTAATGCTCCACCTCAATAATTATAATAATTTAATTTAGAATTTCTAGAAGAAACAAAATCATTCAGCATTACTTAAGAATCAAGTTTATAGATTGTTTATATATTATGAAAAATTCTATCAAAAATATCTTCCTATTTCAGAATATTCTTTTAATGCATTTAATAGTTCCAGTTCAGTAATATCACTTAGAAAAGTTATTTAAAAAAAATCATAAATGTACAAAATATATTGAATTTGTGAAAGGTTTAATGTACTGTATTAATGGAATAATTAGGTTAAAGATAATTGTTTATCAGAGAAATTAATAATAAAATTAATTAATCTATATTCTGCACAAGTAATGATAAGTATGTTAATTAGTTCAATAAAATCTGCCTAACAAGTTATTGTAATTACTTTCAAACTTGTCTATAGTGATAAAATTAAAAGCTGAGTAAATAATAAGACAACAATTAGTGGAACAATTTTGGTTTTTATTAACTTTGACATTTAAAGGATGTGTTAAGTAATTTAAAAATGTATAACTTTAATAATAATATTTAATAATAATAATACTATCTATTAATATGTAATTTATCTAGTATCATTTTCCTACTACCTGTAAGAACAACTAGCATATAATTGAAATAAGAAATACCAGTGATTATTGAAACAATTAATGTTTAATTTAACACCTAAAGCACTGATTAAGGCTTATGATACTTGTATGTTATGAGTTATATATTGAAACTCATAGTATAAAAATAATTTTAAAATGTCTAGTAGAAAAAACCACCACCAACTGATTAAGTTAACAAAATAATAGTCACACAATGTTTTCAATTAGCAATTGGATATTTTAACTAACATGGATTGTAAATGTTCTTTAAAACCATACAGAATAGAAAAGAAAAAAATGTTTTTAAACACAAGTTCAACCATTTATATTACTGTATTTGTTTTATTTTATATGTTTGAGAAGATTTTTCTGTGCTCTATTCTATTGCATTTAAAGAATATTTGAATTCCACATTAGCCTGCAGAGGTTTAAAACAGCTGAAAATGTTTGTTTAGTTACATTAAACTATCCAAATGCTGATTGAAAAGGTTGTTTGAATATTATTTTGTTAAAAATGTCTATTTACCTGAAGGTACTGATGACAATAACCAAACTCTGACTACAATAAGTAAAGTTTTATTGATATATTTAAACATATGTATTCAGAGCTGGCCCTACCATAGGGCGAACGGAGCAGCCACTCCAGACACTAAGTCCTAGGGGGTGCCTCAGTGGTAAAGAAAATGAAAGGGTATAAATTAGGGGCAACCAAGGGGGGCACCATAATAGGATCTCGCTCCATCCTAAAACTTGCCTCGGGCCGGCACTGTATGTATTTTGGGACATGCTAATTTTGATAACATTACATTCACTGTTAACAATACTCATGATTACAATAAGCAGAGTCTACTGTATTTTATAATGATCTGATAAATTGATATGACTATCTGCTTATCAGCATGAATTTTGTTATAAAATAAATTTTGTATTTTTATCAACAGTTTGTAAAGAAACTAAAAAAACATTTCAAAATTTAGAGAAAAATCTGTTATTAATTATATAATACCAATTATCAAATGGGGAAGAAGGTAATCTGGACAGAATTAAACTTAATCTATAGAAGTCTACATAAAATGATTCAAAAACTATTTAAATATATTCAATTGTCAGCAGTTTCTAAGCTTTGTTGTCAAATTTTGGACTATATTTTAGATGTTGAAGGTTTAAATGTGTTTACTCAGCAGTTGGTTTTTACAGTTTTTACAATTAGTAACCTAATTTTTGAAATTCATAGAACTGTTATTCTGTGTTAGTTTTTCTTTGTCAATTTCAAGAGGAGAAACTTGAAAAATATTGTAGTGCACAAATTCACATCTGGAAAGACACTATGTGGAAAATGAATTTAGAAGAGTTAAATGTTAATGATAAAAATTTAGGTATTAAAACGTTAATTTTAACATGTAAGACATTATCATTAGCTAATTACACAGATCAATAAACTTTACATTTTTGTTTGTTGGAGTCTAAAAAATACATTATTTCTATATTGATATAAGACATTATTTTACTTGAATCAGTTATTTCACATTACTGTAAGGTCTCGTTTTATGCGGTGGATACGTTCTACAGAAAAGCGCATATAAAAAATTCGCATAAAAAAAAACTTTACTTGCCTTGAAAATGTAGGGATACGTTCCGTAATTTTCTAAAATCGCATAAAACCAAAACAACGAGTTAAAATTAACTTAAAACCGCATAAAAAAGTTTGAAGAAATTAAAAGAAATAGGCTGCTTAATAAATTACTTCGAATGTCTGAAAGAAATTCATATAAAAGCTTAAAATAAACTTGTATTCAAACTTAATTCAGTTTATTTTATTGAAAAGTAATACAAGGGGAATCCCCGAATTGCAAAAGCTCACTCTAAAAACAAATCACTGAC
>NW_019384869.1:1001080-1012944 GCF_000671375.1 Centruroides sculpturatus
ACGTGTTTGCGAAAGACGATTTCGACTTGGGCTATTGCGATTTAGTGGAGCACAAAATAGACACAGGGAACAGTCCCCCGGTTTGTCGTGCCCCTTACCGAATTCCGTATGCGCAACGGGAAATAATGGATGAAATAGTGGAAAATATGATTAAAAGTGGAGTAGTTGAACCGTCCAGCTCCCCCTGGTCGGCGCCTGCGTTATTAGTTGCAAAAAAACCCCAAGGGTATAGATTAGTCGTGGATTATAGACAATTAAATAAACTTACCAAAATAGACCCGTACCCATTGCCCCATATTCAGGAATCATTGAGTTTATTGGGAAGATCGCGATATTTTTCTTCCATGGATACATTAAGTGGATTTTGGCAGTTGCCTCTGAGTCCTGAATCAAAGGAAAAGACGGGGTTCAGCACTCCTTCGGGGCACTATCAATACAATCGTATGCCAATGGGCGTGACCTGTGCCCCAGCTACATTCCAAAAATGCGCGGATTTGATATTAAGTGGCTTGAAAAACAAAATTTGCCTCGTCTATATGGACGACATTTTAGTATTTAGTCCAGACTTTAAATCGCACCTAGAAAGGTTAGAAATGATCCTTCAGCGATTGGCGAAAGAATAAAATAATATAATATAACAAATTTATAATTATTTTTTTAAAGCACGGTTGGTTATAAAATTAAGATAAAATTCAATAGTATTATTAATAAATGTTGTCAATGTAATGCTCATTTTATAATAACTAATAGATGTGTAGATATTTATAAATAGCTTTAAAAAATTCCAAAATAAAATTTTAAATTAAATTTTTTGACAATAAACTATATATATTACGTGCCTATATATATATAGGCACGTAAACAAAGTATTCATAGAACTAGTACATTTTGAAGGAAAATAGTACATTATTTGAAGGTGCTTCAGTACGTTTTGAAATTTCATTGCGCCAACACTGCTGTTCACCCTACTTTAAACCCTTGTCCTCCCGCGACGTCTATGAGAATGCCCTGGGAAATCCAACTCCAGCTGTGTTCAAGGTTATCCAGATGTGTAAACAACAGTGCTGTGCGATGTCTATAATTTTAACATCGATGTCAAACATCGATGTTTGCCTAAGCATCGATGCTAAATTTCGATGTCGGATTTCACATCGATGTTTGATCGATGCCCATTGGAACATCGATGTTCAATCAAGATAAACTCAAACAATTAAAAAAAAAAACAAAACCGGGTTTGTTCGAACAGAAGTTCCTGACGCATGCGCAATGTCATTTTACAATGCGAAGAATAACGTGCATGCCGGTTCTAAATCAGTTACAGTTAGGGACTAGGGACTTGCGTAGGAGTAACGTAAGTAACCTAAATTAAGAAAGAACAGGTACAGATAACTTAGCTCTATTTGATACGTGTACGATCGTACATGAAAAAAAAAGTCGACAGGGTTTTTTTTTACTATTTCCGCCCTGTGGGCACTAAGAGGGCCTTTTATAGCAGGCCCATTATGGGTTCGGCCAGGCCCACAATGGGGCGACCGGGTGGTGAGGGACGGGGCCTGACATATCCGAACAGACCCCCCCCCGAAAAATTCCTGGGGATTCCTTGACCCGTCCGGATTCGATCCCGGGTCCCCCAGAGAGGTAGGCTGCCACCTTGACCGTTGGCCATCCGGCCTCAAAGTCGACAGGTTGCGCGCCACAAGTCGGCGTAAACAGACTAACATGGCAGAGTTGCGGATGAGTTTCAATGAGTGTGAGTTCATTCACTGTTAAAATAGTGTAAATTTGTAAACATATTTGCGAGAACTTTGTTTCATCGCAATTTCACAATTTTTACGAAATTCCCGGACTGTCCGGGTGAAAACCGAACAGGTGGTAACATTAGGAACAAAGAATGAACTGCATGCATCGATGAATCGAAATTCACATATTGCTAACATCGATTCAGGATCGATGTTTCAAAAACATCGGAAAGTCGATGCATCGACGAACAAAAACATCGATGTATCGATGTCACATCGATGCATCGCACAGCACTAGTAAACAATGACTCATCGGTGTTAAATTTCACAGAAGGGCGAGACAAAGGAAGTTAATTAAACTTTGAAGCTTTTTCTTCAAAATTAACGCATTTCTTTCGTTTTTTTTTCACTTTTAAGTATTTTTTATGTTTAATTACACTTATATCAAAAATTGCTAGGAACTAAAGCGATTAAGGTAGATCTAGCTGTCTTTTACATCCATAAACGTTATATGTCAGTGGAACAAATGGAGTGAGCTTTGAGCGTTCCATGATTTTTGGAGACTGTTTATACGCGGGCTTCCTAAACAAGCCTATTTGTATGCTTGTCCAAGAAATTTTTGGATGAAATACAAACCGCACAACTTCAAAATTGCATAAAAATAATCCGCATAAAAAGAGACCTTACAGTACTTTCAAACAATGGGTTTAAATTGTTTGAAAATAAAATAAAAAAACTTTTTTGATAAAATCAATTATATCTTTCTGAAAACATTTAGGTTATTTACAAATAAAGTTAAATAATTAACTTTGTTGTAATTGTGGGTGATATTGAAACATTACTTAAAAACTTGGCAAAAAAAAAAAATCAATTAACATGAACAGTAGTTTTTAGGGAAATGTGTTACTTTTATAGAGTATTAAGAATAGTGATATTAGAAGTGAGAATCTAGTTCATCTTAAGAATTTTATTTTGATTTATGTAATATAACAAGAAATAGTAACATATTAAAAAGTGATTAATACAACAGAATATTGTTGTTTAAACAATTAGTTTAATTTTAAGATTACATTTTCTGTAATTAAGAAAAAAAATTAATATTACACTACTTTAACAATCCAGCTTATAAAGATAATATATTTTTTAGGATTTGTAGCATTTTCTTTTCTTTTTTATAAGTATGCTTTCAAAGTTACTTGAATAATTCATCTTTGAACATATTATTTATTCTCATTATTATTTTAATAAGCTTAGATTCTGTATTTTTTCGTTATGTTAACTCATTCATTGAAAAATGTGTATTTTAAAAATTACAAAATAAAGAAACAACCTTCATTATCATTCGTAATTCTTTCGTTTGTTATAAATATTTCTCTATTCTATGGTATTATTCTATTTATTTTTATCTTTATATAATGTATAGACAAAAATGTTTAAGATATTATATGAACTGTATACTTTTATATGTTAAAATCTGAAATTATAAATTTACATTGTATTTACATTAAGCAATTTTTTAATGATTATGATGTGATAGTAATTATTAGAATCATTAAATATAGTTTTATAGATGTAATTGATTATAACAATTGCTTTATTAATGTGAAATATAAAAAATGGTTTAATATGCAATATTAATGAAACAATTGTTATAATTAATATTACATCTATATATATATATATNAATAACTGATTTATTAAAAATTACACTTTAGCCACCACAAAGCTGTTGCATTATTTAGTGTGTCCACTATTTAGAGGTGAATATAATAGATGTCCAATTTGAAGGATCTGGGGATTGTAAAAATGTCCATTAAGTAGAGATATCTGCTATTTAGTAGTGTCTGTTAATGGAGGTTTCACTGTAAAATTTTATTTATTTATTTATTTTATTATGATAGCTTAGACCCATGTTGCATCTGTTTCTATGATGTGTTGATTTCAAGTTGAAGATTAAGCAATGTAAAGATTTTCTTAAAATCCTTTTTATAAACTAATAAACAAACTTGAGTTTATTCATTGGTAATGGCATTACCAGCAAAGATTTGTGTCATTAATTAAAGGTGAGGGAATAGATGACACAGTATTTTCTAAAATTTAAAAAATAAAATGAAAAAATATTAAATATGTTATACAGCATTTTATAAATTTTAAGAATTAGGTTTTAAATATATATTTTTGGAAAATGGAAAACTTTTTTGTAAATCTTGGTTGGATATATATATAAGAGAATTGTATTTAGTCTGTGTCTGCTCTCTTTATTGATTGATGACAAAAACTAAATGTACAATGAGCATAAAAAAAATAGGTATTAATTTTTGATGATAATTGCTGCTTTTAGGATCAAGTTTATTGTTTATAAAGAACTGAAATTGAAAAATTTTATAATAGAAATCAATAACTGTTTTCATTTTACGTATTTTTACAAGAAGCCCTATAATAAAATTTTAACATATTCGGTTGTATAAATTATGATCTGTTCTTTCTAACTTAAATGAAATAGTAACATAACTGAAAAAAGCTTAAATATTTTTATTGTTATTTGTCTTTAGAAAAAAAGCTATAAAATAAAATTATAAAAATTTAACAATTTTTCTTTTATAACAATGCTTTTCATTTATATATACAGTAAAACCTTTGAATATCGGACACCATTGGGACAGAGAAGTTTGTCCACTATTTAGAGGTGTCTGCTATTGAGAGATACAGTACAAGCTACAGTCATACTGTATTTTAATGTGGTCATCATATAGTGAAGAATATG
Source organism: Centruroides sculpturatus (assembly GCF_000671375.1). Classification (NCBI taxonomy): domain Eukaryota; kingdom Metazoa; phylum Arthropoda; class Arachnida; order Scorpiones; family Buthidae; genus Centruroides; species Centruroides sculpturatus. The sequence continues at coordinate 1,005,584 of NW_019384869.1, forward strand.
ATGAATTACATAAACATCAAATATATATTAAAAGAATGTGAAAATACTAAAAAGTATAGATAGCATACATAATTAATATATATACACTATATTAATTATCTTTTCAGCTGTAAAAATTACATTTTAATTGAACTCTAAATAGAAAACAGATTGTGTAGGATACTTTAATGGAACATAAAAATTACAACAAAACATAAACATTTGGTGAGGTCATTTTTGATGAATTAATAATTAATCAAAAATGACCTCAGCAGAAATAATGAAAAAGAAAAATTAAACTGTTATTATGAATGCAAAGGTGGACAAAGGTCAGTTTAGACTAGGGTTTCTCATTTCCTGGTCTTTTGCTTGTCCCGGGATTTTGGGATAAAAGTGAACTGTTTCCCGGAAATCCCGGGATAGATTTAATTATTTTTAAGGTATACAAAATATCTTGAAATCAAATGATATAACTATTTTTCATTTTTTAAAGTAATTTTAAAGTTCTGTAACCTCCAAAATCATATTAATAATGCTGTGTAAGATATATAATAAAAATTACCTTTGAATTACGTAGAAATTTTCACAAATAGAAAAAAATTTATTAAAGTTTGCTGGAAACTGCATACAACAACAACAACAACAACAAATGCTTTGAATTGAGTTAAAAATTAAAAAAAAATGAACTTAGATCAAACTTCTAACTTAGAAGGTAATTTTCGTTTTTTAAATAAAATATAATACAAAATATTGTAAACTTTTATAAGATTTTAAAAAGCAAAGATGGTCAATANTAACGTAGAAATTTTCACAAATAGAAAAAAATTTATTAAAGTTTGCTGGAAACTGCATACAACAACAACAAAAATGCTTTGAATTGAGTTAAAAATTTAAAAAAAAAACTTAAATCAAACTTCTAATTTAGAAGGTAATTTTCGTTTTTTAAATAAAATATAATACAAAATATTGTAGACTTTTATAAGATTTTAAAAAGCAAAGATGGTCAATACTCCGATCACTCACTTTAATTCTTATTTTAGTAATGAAAAGTCTTGCTACCGAGAACGCCCTTTTCAATTCAATTGATGTGATTGGAATCGTGATTAATGCAGTTAAGACAGATATTATGTGTTTTTTCACCTGTAGCCTGGAAGATTTTGAGTTCGTTTTCGAGATTGTAGTACAGTACTTCGTTTGTTCTCCATTATTCTTGATTTGTCTACCTCAGCTGCTTTAATAGCGGCATCAAGCGTATAGCTTGACAATTCAGTAATTCGTTTTGCTTTAATAATCAGGTTTATGAAGAAAAAGCTTCATACTTGTAGACTTCGTACTAGTTTGTATCTTGCCCAATTTGCATAACCTGGCGTTACGCATTTATTGAAGCGTGGTTAAAAATTAAGACAGCATAAGCACAATTATTCCATATATTACAGGTTCTGACAAGTAAAGAATTTTCAGAGTCCTGCCACAAATAAGCTATGTATTGATTATTGACCATTTGTGACATGCCATAACGAGCAAAAATTAAAAAAACTAATAGGTAGGTTTAAAATTAATAAACTCAAATGTATTCTGACAGTGAATGAATTAATTATACTTTCTATTTGCAAAATTCCTCAACCTTACCACAAAATAAGAAAAAAAGTGAATTTTCAAGAAATTTGTGGGATTTCCCGGGATAAGAAAAATTTCCTGGGATATTTCCCGGGTTAAAAAAACAACCGGGATCCCGGAATCCCATTTGAGAAACTCTAGTTCAGACATGAGAGTTTGAATGTCAAGTTACAAGGTGATTTGCTAGTCACGTCAAGGAATAAGAAATGTATTCAGTATTCTTGCATTTATAATGTCATTTATGGTCTAAGTGACTAATAAAAATTGAGATAGTGATTGTCTATTTTGTAGTTATTGAATAGGTGTAATTTTTCAAACATTTTTGCTTTTTTCAATAACTGATTTATTAAAAATTACACTTTAGCCACCACAAAGCTGTTGCATTATTTAGTGTGTCCACTATTTAGAGGTGAATATAATAGATGTCCAATTTGAAGGATCTGGGGATTGTAAAAATGTCCATTAAGTAGAGATATCTGCTATTTAGTAGTGTCTGTTAATGGAGGTTTCACTGTAAAATTTTATTTATTTATTTATTTTATTATGATAGCTTAGACCCATGTTGCATCTGTTTCTATGATGTGTTGATTTCAAGTTGAAGATTAAGCAATGTAAAGATTTTCTTAAAATCCTTTTTATAAACTAATAAACAAACTTGAGTTTATTCATTGGTAATGGCATTACCAGCAAAGATTTGTGTCATTAATTAAAGGTGAGGGAATAGATGACACAGTATTTTCTAAAATTTAAAAAATAAAATGAAAAAATATTAAATATGTTATACAGCATTTTATAAATTTTAAGAATTAGGTTTTAAATATATATTTTTGGAAAATGGAAAACTTTTTTGTAAATCTTGGTTGGATATGAGATAGCATAACAGAAAAAAATACCAAAAGTTCTTTTTCTACATTAAATTAAAAAATTTAAATTACAAATAATTTTAAGAAATGTCTATTGGAGTTTAACAAAGCAACTGAAGAGGAGAAAAGCAGTTCAAAATGCATCTTGCATGTAAATGGTTAATTATTATTACTGGTAATTGGTAATTGTTAAGCAAATCATAATGAAAAAACATTAACAGTAGCTCTTTTTTTAAGAAAAGTATGCTTTACAGTTCTTATCAAAGTAGAATTCTTCAGTTTAAATAGATGATAAACATCTTCGTTAATATAAATATTGAAGTTGACTCACTCAATAAATTAAATATCAAACTCAGCTTCTTTTAAAACAGTAAAACATTCAACACCTTATAACGCTGAGAAATATTTATTAACCCACAAACGTTTTCAGCCTAATGAAATAGGCCATCATCAGGTAATAAGTTATCGAACAACTTTGAAAATTGTGTTAAAACAATGTTCGAAAGTTCCGTTTTAACGCAATTTTCAAAGTTGTTCGATAACTTATCACCTGATGATGGCCTATTTCATTAGACTGAAAACGTTTGTGGGTTAATAAATATTTCTCAGTGTTATAAGGTGTTGAATGTTTTACTGTTAACTCACTCATTTTTATTTGTATTATTTTTTTATGATAGTAAATTTTTAATTGCATTATGCTTACTTCTTACATGATCAATTTGTTTAGAAATGAGCATAATTGACTATTGCAAATGACTAGATGAATATTGATAAAATTATTTTAGTAGATTATGTAATTCAAGAAAAGGATGGATGAATTGTTTAGTAGGTACTTATCAATTAAATTAATTAAAAATGTACAATTGTATGTGTTTAATTGACTTAATTCTCTAGTTGTAGTTATAGATACTTACTTTAACATATATTTTTTTAAAACCATTTTTGATCTTTTTTAACAAATTTTTATTTAAGTTTATCTTGTAATCAAATAGTAATTATTTGGTCATACTACAACATAAACTATATAGATAGGGATTATAGACCTTTGTACAGAAATACCATTGATTGCTATGTTTGGACACATCTGTTGTTGTTAATATATTTGATAAATTTAAAAACTTAATTTATAATAATATCTTGTTTACTTCTTGCTAAGATTAATAATGATTATAAACATGTTCAAAAATAAACATATATGAAGAAGTGAGTGGAAAAAATAGTATGAATGATGAAAAATTGTTCTTTATTAAAAATACAAAAAATAAAAGGATAATAAATGTCAGTATTATGCAAGTAAATAAATAAATAAATAAATAAATATATATATATTTATTTATTTATTTATTTATTTACTTGCATAATACTGACATTTATTATCCTTTTATTTTTTGTATTTTTAATAAAGAACAATTTTTCATCATTCATACTATTTTTTCCACTCACTTCTTCATATATGTTTATTTTTGAACATGTTTATAATCATTATTAATCTTAGCNAATGTTAAATATTATCACTAACATGTTCAAGTTATACTATTTGTCATTTCTATCACTTTTCCACTGAACCACTTCTATATTTAAATTTACTAAATGCTTAAAATTTGTTCTTGTATCATAAATAACGTATCTCAAAAGTAAAACTAATAAATAAAAAATTTTTGAGCTACCAAATTTCATTTTAATGCATTGAATACAAATTAAAATAATATAAGAAATGAGTAATCTTAAAAGTAATAAACATGTTTCTTCAATAGTTTGATAATATATATAGTATTAAATTGAGATATTAATGTACAGTGATATCTCACTTATATAATTCTAAAGGGACCAATGATAAAATTTGTATAAGTGAGCGAGTTGTACAAAAGAGAGATTGACCAATTTCAATTGAAAATTATAATGCCAAAGGAAATTGTAATATAATGTGCATTAAATTATTTGAAATATCTTACATAAATTTTTATTGATTATTATAAATTTTAAAGATTTCAAGAAAGATATAAAAATTTCTTTCTATTTTTGTAGTTTGGAAAGAGATGTATTACGGGAAAGGCAAGCAAGACAACGAGCTGAACTTTTGGAGAAGATACACGAAACACCTCCCCAACCCATTTTCAGTGAACCAATTAAGGTAATTTTTTAAAAATCTTTTAAAAGCATTTGATCTTTATAAGTTATATTAATTAACTGATGTACAATGTATAATTATAATATAAATTAGCACGACTTTTGTTTATTTGTATTTGACATGTGAATTGGCAATTTTATACCCAACTTGACTCACTATTTTCAAAACCAAGTCAATTTCCAATAAATCTGGTTTTTATTTTAACTCTGTTTTGACAATTTTTCAACATGACAGGTATTTTATTCCAGTTTATCATTTTTAAGGCCTTGTTGATGTTGCAAGGTCCAAAATGTCAAAGAAATGGCCCTTGCACCAAATTTGTAAAACATCAAAAAACTTTATTAAACTATAAATGCCAGTAGTCTACTAGACTTTCTGATACAAAACAAAAATTATAATTGCAGCAACAATAATTAGTATGAAACTCAAATATTACATTCATTTTTTAAAGATGATGCAGTTTCTACAAATGCCATTGTACACATTAACAATTATTTTTAAAAAAGAGAGTTACTTTTGAGCTAAATAAAGCAAAAAGTGAAAATTTAAGCATTAAAACAAAATTTAGGTGCTAAAGTAGCAAACAATGTACTAAAATTGCCAGCCTGTATTCTAATCTTAATGAGGCTGAACTGAAATTTCAAATCTCTCATTTGCAACTACAGAAGTAAATAAATATGGTAATTTAAGTAAAAATAATTAAAATAATAAAAAAATGAAATAGAGAACTTCATACTAGGATATGGAAACTGGTATTTAAATACCAATAAATACTGGTTTTGAAAATTGATGAGAAATTTCTTGGTTTTGATAATGACTGCCAGTTTGAAATTCAAATTGAAAATTTGAAAATACCAGTAGATATTATTACTGAAACACCATTATTTATTTTCTAAATTTTCTTAATGGCTCATTTTCTTTTCATCATTATCTATGATTATTATTATTATTATTATTGTGTTGATAGCGTGTTTCCTACACTATTGTCTAGTGCAGGGGTCAGCAGTTTGTCAAGTGAGAAGAGCCAAATTGTCATGGAAACAGGATAACAAAAGTACCAGAGAGCCACATATATGTAATATACATATGTATAGGATATGGATTTTTAGGGAAAAAAGTTCAAGATGTTTTATTTAAAAATTTAATTAGAACGGTGTCCATGCATTGCTTTTGATAGCTTTACTATATCTGGCAAATAGCTACTTATTTTTAATTGAATACATGATTGTAAATTTTCATTTGTTATTATGCTTTTAAGAGAGTCGCAAACGTCTATGCAAAGAGCCACTCCTGCTGACCCCTGGTCTAGTGCTATGCTGAACTAAAGGCATAACTACAGAAAAGATTGTTTTATTTTTTTTTGTGTGCTATTCATGTATGTATTTGTGTTTAAGAATTTTCTGACTATGTCACATGGGTTTAGTATGGTGGCAGTCTTCTATAGTGTATTGTATGTGCTGTTGTGAACCCCTGATGTTTCGAGATTTTTGTGAAATGTACGTGGTATGATGTCTCTGCAGATACTTTACTTCATGGGCATGTCCTGAGTTTTTACTAATTTTTTCAATATATATATTTAATATGTTATGAGTGTGTGCAACAGCAATGTGTATGATGCATGTGATTTTGTTTTGATTGTCAGTGAATATGATATCTGATCTGTTATGATGTATTGTTTTGCTTGTGATTACGAGTCTGCCATAATATATTTTATGTGAGCAGTTTTCTGAGTGTCTGAGGTGTGTATTTATAATATGATTCTTGGATGTGTAGTAGTCATTTGGATGTATAGTAGTAGTTATATTAATCTATTAACTGTTATATTACATAAAAAGAGTATGTATAACAGAACATGGTATTCACAAAGACTTTCTTAGTACCTTCCACTATAGAAAAAACTGCAACTATAAACTGATGAAAACTGGTATTTACCAGTATTGACAATGCCAAACCAGATGGTTTGGTATTTACCAGTATTGACAATGCTGGTAATTTTCACATCCTACTTCACTACTAAATACTGATCTTTAGTATGGTAGATCATACTAATTTTTGTAGGCTTCATCAACAAAGGTAGATCTGCTACACATTACCTTATGATAGAGTGTACCATGTTTTTCTTTTATTGAAAATCAGTTCTCTTTATTTTACAGTACTTTATTTTTGGATTATTTAATTTTTATGCCAATAGGGATTACTGTGTGTTGTTGGTCAAGATAAACAAAGTCATTTTGTTTCTCCCTTTTCCTCTCAAAATACATTGCTGTTTTAAATGTAAGTTATCTTACGTTTTTAATGAAGTATATGAGAAAGAACAAAACCACTTAAAGAAAGGGAAGAGTTCCAATAAAAAGAAGTGATAAAAATTATTTCATTTCTCCAATATGCCATTAATGTCCTTTAAATTTCTCTCACATTTTTTAAAAGGGACAACCCTATAAAATCTGATCATTAAAAATAACAAAAAAGAATATGTCAATATTTTCAAGCTGATATATTTATATATAGATGATATTCAATATATACAGGTAACCCCCATATAACACGGTAGTTACGTTCCAAAAAATTGCCGTGTTATGCGAATCCGTGTTATACGAAACAAAGAACTAATACGAAAAGGAGGGTTAGGTTCCAAAAATTAAAAAAACATGCTAGTATATTTTCATAATTAAGATAAATATCTTCATAAAAATTTTTTTAAGTGATACATATTAATATAAATTAAACAATGTTTTCTTCGTCATCACTAAAAACACTATTAATTAACCGAGAGC